>NC_133664.1:119631458-119931458 GCF_037893015.1 Macrotis lagotis | reverse complement strand
TAATCTTCCATATTTTAATTTTTGCATTTAAAGACAATTTTTCCCTGAAGTGTCCATAGGTTCTACCATATTGCTAAAAGGATTCATAGCACAGAAAACCATAAGAACTGTCTGGAGCTTGGTGAAGGCCTTTTATTAATATACAACATTAAATCTTGGGGTGTTCTCCCCTATCTCGAGGGGAAGAATAGTTTACTTACCACAAAGATTTTAGAAGCCAGAATGTGTGGTGGTAACTCCAGTTAATGAGCATTTTAGTGAGGCTGGAAGGCAGAGTTCAATAGAGCACCACCCTTGGAGTCAGGAGGACCTGAGTTCAAATCTGACCTCAGACACTTAATAATTACCTAGCTGTGTGACCTTGAGCAAGCCACAGTCACAACAAGCATATCAAGAAGAGTTTAAAATTGGCAGAAAGGAGACAGTCATTCTCTGCTCTAAGAATGGCTTTGAATTTCTCTGTGTTTTATTACAAGATCCTGAACTCTCTGGAGAAAACTTGTTCTCTTGTATAAAGCCAGTTTTTGATGAAGCCATTACTGAACTTATTACATTAAATGAACTTAAAATTTGCATGGACCTTTAAGATCAGATATTGTAAAAAATTTAGACTATTTGTTGTTTTGTCTAGCACTGTATCTTGTAACTGGAGTCCTGAGTCTCACCACTCTTTTCCTTCCTTCTTTGTTTAATTCATGATTACTAGTTTAAAGTCGACTTTGGCTTCAGGAACTATCTTCAATCTCTAATCCTTCCAGTTCCTTCTTTTTATCTAACTGATCTAAAATGGTAGTCTCAGGTGATAATCAAGAACCTGGGACAGGTAGCTATGAATTACTCAGTGATCCACATCTTTACTACCAAGTCCCAGGCAATTATTTAGGAATATATGCCAATCATGACATGTCTTGTCATATAACTCTTCCCCTTCTCTCCATCCCTACTGGACATAGTCTTTTTATTTATTTTTATTTTTTTAGGTTTTTGCAAGATGGTGGGGTTAAGTGGCTTGCTCAAGGTCACACAGCTAGGTAATTATTAAGTGTCTGAGGTCAGATTTGAACTCAGGTCCTCCTGACTCCAAGGGTGGTGCTCTATCCATTGCACCACCCAGCCGCCGATAATCTTTCCTTTTTAAGACCTTATTTTCTTAGTCATTTATCCCTAGACAGTCATAGTTCAGAAAATATAATTTATATTATATTTACATTATATTATTAGCTAATAAGCATAGTAAATCATTGCTGATGCCCAGAGATCACTGAAACTCAATTAATCTACTCCTAGCTGTGCTGGCACAAAATACTCTGTCATGCTTAAAAATGAGCTAGAGCAGAAGACCAAATCAGTTGAGCATACCAGAGACATGAGACTGCATGAAATCTGTCACAAAGCAAAGAACTGAATAACCAATGAGGATAGGAATTTTCTTTCTGTTGCTTACAAAAATATCATAAAAACTCAGAAGTCATTTTGGAAGCTTGTTTCAAATTTGAGCAAAAGACAGAAAGTGCTAAGAAAAAACAACAGATGGCCTAAGAATACAGAGAGAAAACTGAGACAGAACTAAGAAATATCTGCAGTGATGTATTTATTGTCTCTGTTGGAGAAGTTTTTGATTCCTAATGCTTCACAAACAGCAAGAACAATTTTCTATTTAAAAATGAGTCTCCTACCATTATTGATGGAGTTTGCTACTGATGTTGAGACGTGAAAGGAGAAGTGGATCAGTCACAACAAGCATATCAAGAAGAGTTTAAAATTGGCAGAAAGGAGACAGTCATTCTCTGCTCTAAGAATGGCTTTGAATTTCTCTGTGTTTTATTACAAGATCCTGAACTCTCTGGAGAAAACTTGTTCTCTTGTATAAAGCCAGTTTTTGATGAAGCCATTACTGAACTTATTACATTAAATGAAGCATCACACTAATCACTAATAATGCAGTTCCTACGAGGCAACTTGACATTGCGGACTTGGAAGAATCCAAGAAGATGGAACTGAAGAAGTTGGCAATTAAGCAGATTTTTAATTTTTGTCTACCTCATTCTAAAATTTACACATTCCACCCACTCATTGTTAACTAATCAAGGCCGATTTTCACCTGTCAGGGGCAACCTCTTTTCTAAAGGTATTTAAGCTTTCAGTAATCTCCATGCTTTTGATTACTGATTATATTATTGATTATATGCTAACCTAATTAATTCCCAGAAAAAACAAAATTTACACAACAGATAATTTGTTATCCATCCTTTATGATTTGACAGATTTTTGTTATTTTTATTTAGATTTTTGTAATTGCTTGCTTTTGATAGTTACAGTAAAAGGAAAAATCAAAAACTCCTATTTAACCTTTTGGATATTTTTACTTTTGTGATTTTTTTTTTTACTTATCTAACTTGCCTATATATTATAAAAGTAGTTAACAGGGAAATAATGTGAGATGATGGCTAGTTTTTGTTTCACTTTTATGAATCACCGTGATTATTAATATCTATATGTGTGTGTGAGTGCATGTATTTATAAAGTTGACATTAGTAAAGTTTTATGAATGGAAAAAACTGTTAATGACATAGCAAGTAAACACAATAGATATGTTTGTTCAGCATCCTCTTCCTTCACAGGGAAAACAACTCTCCTCTCCTCCATCTCAAGCTGGAATCCCCATTCCTTCCTCTTCAGTCTCTCAGTACAGGGTCTGGGTAGAGCCAACACAAAAGTCAGGGTCCTTTAAAAGACCTGACAACTCCTAGTAAAACAGGAACATTTACAGCTTTTTGTATCACACAATAGGTTGTCTGCCTTGAGATTAGAAAGTGCTATGGAACCTTTTAGTGATTCTCAAGGTTTTAGATGCATGAGGGAATGGGAGAACAGAAAGCTGGCTCTAGGGTCAAAGGGCTGGTTCATGCACCTATCTTTCTTTGAAATTCTCTCTCTCCCTTTCACCAGAAGGCCAGCATCAGTGGGATCAACACTTTATTGGACCATATCCCTCAACTGCCATTGTTCTTCACTATCTTTTCTCCTTCAAAGTTCCATACATCATCACAGATTTCATTCCCACCTACTCACCATCCACATCACATTAGGAGGCCAAAAGGGTAGATACTGCTATATCAGTATATTATACAATGAACTAGGTGTACCCTCTTACACAGAGATGTGCAACAGGGTAGGAGCCTTAGTGTGCCAGCATATCATGGTGGAGCATTCCCACTGGTTCTTACACTGAAGGAAAGGAAGAATCCAGTGGAAATGTTCATCTAGGATATGCCAGTATAGGCCCAAGATCATTGTTTCTGTAGGCTCTTATATTCGAATACATTCCTTGTATCCTCCCATAAAGGATCTTTTTGGTGGTTTCATCACTCCCTGAACCTGAGAGCTTTCAGTAAGCATTATGAACCCTTTTGATCCCATCACCTGTGACCCAGATCTTAGACCTAGTGTCTTAGAGACCATTCAGTTGATAACCAAGCAAAAAATGATGGAACTAGAAAGCAAGAGCCAATCATGAAAGTTAAGCATAGTTCATTTTGAAGGAAAACAAGTCAAAGTGAGGCAGCACCTCAGTAGAAGAAGAAATAATAAACAGGCACAGTGATAACTGCACTTGTTCAATGTTTTTCTTTATATCATCAGTTAAAATTCAACCAGAGCTGTTCTTGAAGCTAAAATCAAGTTAGATTGGGAAGTCGCCAAGATACATGGAGATAAAAGCAAGCTGTGGGGTGTTAGAAGGGCTAGTAGTAACCTTTATCCCGATTCCACGACATGTTTCTTCTCTGAGACTGTTTTCTTTGTGTAAGGTTAAGACAATTAGCTCTATTTCCCCTATAAATCTTGATCCCTTTATATCAGTTCTTCCTTCCCTGCCCTAATGATGCTTCACAGCTGACTACTATCTAAGATTTGAATAGTTTGGCAGGTGGGGACACAGAGGGAAGGGGAGACATCAACACGGGGTGCTGATTATTTGCAGACATTTTAAAAGTAGTGAAGAAGACAATGAGAAGGAAATTTGTCAAAAGTGGCAAAACCATGTGGAACATCCTGGAGAGAAAAATGCCAGGGTTGGTAAGTACTATTTGGGATTGTCTGGGTCCCGATACCTAGGATTTACAGAGGCATTTGGAAAAAAAGGTATGCAGAACCCCAAGTGGGCAATAATCAAGTCTGTATCCTGGGTGTCCTTCTTTGGGTCCTGATTTCTTGGCTTTGAATCCTGTTTCTTCTGCCTGGACCTCCCATATTGGACATGCTGACTCTGTCAGCCCTCTACCTCCCTTGGAGGTAGATTTCCAGGTAGGATATAGTCTTCAGAAAGACTTCACTCTTGCTTGATCAATTGATATCTTCCAAACTATCCCACAAAGGATCCAACTCCTGCTCAGTCTACCATATCCAGAATAGCTTCCTTGAGGAAGACATTTTTTTGAAATGTCTAAGTCATTTACAGAAAACTTTTTTCAAAGATTAGAAATTTGAGAAAGAAGACATTAAAATATGTACAATAATTTTTTTATTTGGTGTCCTTCACATTCCAGAAACAATTAGCTTAAGAATTCAAAAGCATTGGATATATATTAGATCAAACGAGTGAAAATAAAAATGCTGTGGTCACATTAATTTTGCACTGCATTTTTTCAGTTACTATATCTTACATACTTGTAACTTCAAATACATGTGACCACTCTATGGGACTCATTCTTTGCACTAACTGGGATCCAGCTGTAACATGATTTACTTATCAAATGGTACTGTCTGATATATTTGGATGTATAAAAATTTGCATTAAAATGTGAAAATCGAAAAGAAATGTGGTTTTCTGTGATTTTTTTCCAAAAAACTCAAGAGAGATTTAGGAAAAGATTTCCTCTCTAATCTGCACTCAAAACTTTCCATGCCTTTAAATTTCTAAGAATAGTCTCTAGCAAATATCAGGTTCCAGGAAACTGCTTAGTGTAGAAAAGTTCTTAAAATTTAGCTCATTAGACAACATAAGCTAGGATCTTATATTAGCTTTGGCTGTTTAGAATACAGCCAGGGCTTTTTTGGGGGAGCTAAAATGAAGTCAGGTTGGGAAGCAACCAAGTTCCATGGAGATCTGAGGCTTAGTAACCTCTATCCCAGGTTCCAAGTAATGATTTGCTTCTTGTGGTACAAGGCAAGGGATAGCATATTACTTCCAGTCCTTGTCACTATCCCATTTTCCTTCCCTAAGACTCAGTCTCTATGTAAGGAAAAGACAATTAACTCTGTTCCCTCTATAAATCTTGGTCCCTTTATACCTTCCTAAAGGAAGCTATGTGGGGTATAGAGAACTGGGTCTAAAGTCAGAAAAATATGTGTGTGAATGTGTGTGTGTGTGTGTGTGTGTGTGTGTGTGTGTGTGTGTGTGTGTGTAGTTTCAGAGGACACTATCTTTTCATGCTTGATGTTCTTCAGAAATTCAATTATGTGTAGGAAACTGAAAGAAAAAAAATTCTATGACAGGAAAATCATTACCCACCAAAGACCTCTGAGGTTTACAGATTTATGACATTAATAGTCACACATCTAGGAAATAGTAGAACCAAGATTAGAATCCAAGAACTAGAACTTCTGGTGCCAAGTATTTTCACTATAATATGATATATAGGTAAGGTTCAATGAGAAGGCATTCTCTGACATTTATAAAGTACCCTAAGATTTATGAAACTCCTTAATATATATATATATATATATATATATATATATATATATATATATATATATATATATACATACATACACAATCCAATGATTTCACTGATGGAATTCTTTTTTTTATTTAGGTTTTTGCAAGACAATGGGATTAAGTGACTTGCCCAAGGCCACACAGCTAGGTAATTATTATGAAGTATCTGAGGTCAAATTTGAACTTGGGTACTCCTGACTCCAGGGCCAGTGCTCTATCCACTGCATCACCTAGCCACCCCTTGATGGAATTCTTTTTTTTTTTTTTTTAGGATTTTACAAGTCAAATGGGGTTAAGTGGCTTGCCCAAGGCCACACAGCTAGGTAATTATTAAGTGTCTGAGGCTGGATTTGAACTCAGGTACTCCTGGCCAGTGCTGATGGAATTCTTGATGTAAAAATTTTATCTTTTGTAACAGTCTTAGTAGGGATTCTTAACTGTTTTTTGTGTCATGAACCCTTAGGCAGTTTCATGAATGCTATAGACCCTTTCTCAGAATAATGTTTTTAAATGCATAAAAATTACATCAATTTACAATTTTATTGGAATAGTTTCTCTCTCTCTCTCTCTCTCTCTCTCTCTCGCTCTCTCTCATCTGTCTCTGTCTCTACCCACCCATCCATCTACCCGTATATCAGATATGTATCTACCTATGTATCTACCCATCCATCTATCTACCTATCTCACCTATCCATCCATCCATCCATTCATCCACTTAACTTACCTACCTATCCAGTTATCAACCTGTCATCTACCTACCTACCTACCTACCTATTATCTATCTACCTTTCTACCCTCCTTCCTACCTCCCTACCATCATCTATCAGAAAGATATCTATTTCCTCCCCCCCTTTCCCTCTCACTCCTTACCTTCCTTTCTACCTCCCTTTCTACTTCACTATCTACCTACCTAGCTATCTAACTACTAAGTTCCCAGATCCTGGGTTAAGAACCCTTGCCTTAGAGGAATTGAGAAGTTAGATAATTCTGTCCATGGACCTAGAACTAGCACATGTCCAAGGCAAAGTTGTCCTTCCTCCAAGACCAAACCACTCAGATATGCCTATATTTGCTTCTTTTTACATATGTCATCTCATTTTATCTCAACCCTATGAGACACATAATTTAAGTATTAATATCCTCATTTTACAGAGACAAAACTGAGGATGAAAGATATTAAGAGGGTTATGGTCCCTTAGCTAGTGTAGGAGGCAGAATTCAAACCCAGGTCTCTCATTCCTCCAAATCGAGTCTTAATCACACTCACATGCTATTGGTGTCATCTAGGGTCTATTGGTTTGGAAGATATGTTTTTTAGGGACTCTGCTATCAGGCAAAAGAAAAAAATGATTTTTGAAAACTAAAAAGCATGAAGTCTGCAAAGTATTCTTTTCTAGGAAAATGGATTTTAAAAACCTTATAGTCTTTTCTCACCTTCAATGATGGGGATTGTGTGAAGTATGCTGCTGCTTCTGAATCTAATAATCTGAAATTCCATCCAAGCTGTAGCTTCCATTTTTCTCCTTCCTAATTTTTCATATCTGAAAAAACTACAAATATCTTCCCCATATCCCCTCAGAAAAAAAAAAAAACAATGGAAAGGTCTGATATACTGTATCTTTTAGGACATTAAGAGACCATAGTTTAGGGAAAAAAGAGAACATCTTTAAGATATAATCCTTTTGGGGCAACTAGGTGGCACAGTGGATAGAGCACCAGCTCTGGAATCAGGAGGACCTGAGTTCAAATTCAGTCTCAGACACACAATAATTACCTAGCTGTGTGGCCTTGGGCAAGCCATTTAACCCTATTTCCTTGTAACAACTAATATATCGATATATATACATGTACACACACATACATACACACACATATGTATATATATGTATATAAAATCCTTTCATTGTGGAAATAAGTCCAAATTTATCTGATTCTGGATAATTTTCCTATTACCAACTTAGGAACCACTAACAAAGATAAACTTCCAAATACACAAAGAACATTTTTAAAAAATGGAAAAGCAATAAAGTCCATCAATAATTTAAAAATTGTAAGATATGTAGATTAACTTTAACAATGTAACCAAACAACATGTTTCTTTGTTCCTTTCTGAAAAATGCTTTTTCCTATTTTTATGGAATAACATTTTTTGGTTGCTATTATTATTCTCTTTTATTTAGTTGTAGTCAATGTGTATGATTTCATTTCTTCTTTGCATCACATTGTAGTGAGTCTTCATATAGTTTCTTGTGTTCTTCATAATTATTCTTTATGGCAAAATAATATTCTATTACAGTTCTAAACTATAAATGGTTCAGTTGATACTCAGGCATTTTTGTTTATTATGAGTAACCCCCCCCCTCCAACTTATGGTAAACTCAGAGGTTTTTGAACTCTGAATGCTTATCTAAACTTGTTCTTGTGAAGTGGATATTTTGAACTCAAGAACCATTAATAAATTTTATCTTATTAGATTACATCTGGTGGTCAACTCTGTCTAGATCATTTTAGAATAGAGTTAGATTTCAAAGGGTCCATGAATTAGAAAGAGAAAACATATATTTTGTTTTATGCATTAAAACATTCTAAGAAGTCTTCCTTACACTGCAAAGGTGTCCATGACATACAAAAGGTTAAGAACCCTTGTTTCAGAGCTTGACTTTGTTATTCAGTCTGGAAGTTATTCCTCCCAACTTTGTGTGTGCAAACTCATCAAATGATGACCATGTCAAAGAAAATTGGCCTTTATTCAAGTTACTATAAAAAATATGAACAGCATAGAGCTAATCAGAGATCCTTGGCTAGTTTACTGGAAGTCTTTCGCTAAACAAGGCAATATTGAACATTACTGAATATTGAACATTAGTGATTACGCTTTAAGTTCAAACATTCAATCAATTCAGAATTCATCCAGCTTAATTACTGTTTACTCTCCATATCTTTCACAAGAATAGCATGATACTTCCTAAAGTGCTAAATGCTTAGCAAAAATCTAGGTAAAACCTATCTGAAGCATCACCATAATCTACTGGTTTGATAACCTTGTCAGAAAAAGAAATAAGGTTACATTTCTAAACAAAAAAAGAAGATTGTTTATGAAACCATTAATTTCCATCTCATACCATTTGTTTAAAAATATATAATAAATTCTACACATTACCCCCAAGTTTATGCTTCCTTCTGAATTTTCTTCTGTTCATTTAAATTGACCTTACGATTACCCTCCCCTCCTACCAGTTCCAACCTCCAAATAAAAAACAAAAGATTGTGAAAAAGCACCCTTGTATCAGATAAATATCATCAAGCAAAATGAATTTACATAGTTGTCATACAAAAATACCTTTTGTTCATCTTTAGCCCATCTCTCCTCTCTGCCAGAAGATGGATAACATACTTCATCATAGATCCTCTGGAAACACGATTGGTAATTTCACTGATCAGAGTTCTTAAGTCTTTCAAAGCTATTTTTCTTTTCATTGCTGTCTTTGCATTAAATGTTTTCCATGTTTCTTTTATGTCATTCTTAATCAGTTCATACTGTCCAGGATTCTCTAAAATTATCTTTTTTCTTCACATTTATTTTATTTTTATTAATAGAATAAAACAAGAATTTCTATAACATAGTAAAATAAAAACATGTATGTGAAACTACATATCTCTTGTGTACAATTGGTTATTTCTTTTAAATATATAGAAATTATTATGTAAATTTCTTTTTTCCTCCCCCCCCAAAGTTAAGAAACGTTTATCATTAGGTATAAATAGGAAAATATGGAGAAAATTATTCTTTGCATACTTCTATTTATCAGCTTTCCCTCTAGATATAGATAGCATCTTTCTTTACATGCCCTGTTAATTTGGATATTTATAATAATCAAAATGACTTATTCACTTAAGTCTTTCTTGAAACAATATTGCTGTTATTATATACAATATTCTCTTGTTTCTGTGTATTCTGCTCTTCACTAGTGTGCAAATCTTTCCATTTTTAAAAATCATTGAGCTCATCATTTCTTATAGCGTTGTGGAATTCAATCACAGTCATATACCACGACTTATTCAGTCATTCCCTAATTGATAACTCTTTTCCTTTTTCCCTAATCATCTTTGGAAATAGACCTAGTAGTGATATTGCTCAATCAAAGGGTTTAGGTAGTTTAATACCTGCTTAACTTTAGGCATAATTCTAGATTTTTCTCCAAAATGGTTCACAATTCCACCAACAATGAATTAGTGTCCTGGTTTTCAATATCCCCTCTAAGATTTGTCACTTTCCCCTTCAATCATTTTACCCAAATTGATGGGTATAAAATAGTTTCTTAAGGTTTTAATTTGCATTTTTCTAATTAATAATGATTTAGAGCATTTTTTCATAGGACTATAAATTGTTTTGATTTCTTCATTGAAAAACTGCCTGTTCATATCCTTTGACTATTTATCAGTTGGTGTGTGACTCATATTCTTATAGATTTGATAAACTTTATAATTTATCTCTTAATAATTTATGGCATTATAAAATTCCATAATATCTATATTTTACAATTTATTCAGCCACTCCCCAGATGATGGGTAGTGCCTTAGATTCTGGTTTTCTTTTTTCTTTTAATCCCCCTTTCATAATCAAGAATTTTGTTTTGCTAATAGATATTTCAATCCTGATATTTTTACATATAGTGCCCCCCTTTCTCTTGACATCTTTCTCTACCAAACTATGTATACATTTGTATGTTCAAACTTCCTTTGTCTAAGATAAGATTCATCATTAGATATTGGCACTAACAATTGCTCCCCTAATCCCTTTCCCTATTTTTTATGCTCTTATTTTCCTGTTCCTTAAATTATGAGAAACAATAAGTTCTTCCTCCTATCTACACTAATATATTCTTTTACTCTCCCTTCACTTTCTCCCCTTAAACCCTCTTAAACCCTTAAACCCCCATCCATCCCCAGGTCCTTTGTTTTCCTTATATAACTTTCTCAATTTCCACTGAAGACAGTAATACTCTGATGGGCAGTTGTTTCTCCCCTACTTAGAATCTTAGTTCTATATCATCATCCCCTAAGTAAGCTTACCTTTCTGGGTTTCTCTTGACTCTTGTGTTTGGATTTCAAGCTCTGGATTTTTCATCAGAAATGATTGAAAGTCCTCTATTCATTAAAAGCAAGGGTGTGCTGGAGCCAACTTTGATCAATTCAAGAGATTTGTTAGATTTTTAGTTGTGAGCATTTCTACCTTGGAAATAGTTGAACATTATAAATCAGGGTAAGGGCAGGATGGTGGAGCAAAGGCAGGGAGGGACTCATCTGAGCTCTCCAAAATTCCTCTCCAAGTTTTAAATGACACTCCAAACCAAATTCTGGAGTGTCAGAACCCATAAAGGGACAAGATAAAACAATTTTCCAGACCAAGACAATTTAGAAGGTAACAGGAATGATGTATCTGTGGGGGTGGGTTTGAGTGGGAGAATGTTGTATGAGAGAGAGGAGCACAAGTTACTGGTATATGTGCCCTGGGAGCAACTGAATTACCAGTGGAATGGCTATTTCTTACTGTAAAGGGTTTTGGCAACTAGTGGGGAGAAGATTACAGGGGTCACTTTGCTAACTCTGGGCACAGAACTCCGTTGCATTCCCCATATTCAGATCTGGGTTGCAGTTTCAGGACAACCACACCAGAGCTTATGGCAAGGGTGTAGAACACAAAGGGAGTAGTAGTAAGCACACTTCTCTCTCCTCAGATCATTATCAACTGGGAAGAACTGAAAGTTCATAGATCCCTCAGAATTAGCTGCACAAAACCCCAGAAGCTTGGGACAGTGCCTCCTCCATCCTAGGAGCAGAGTTCAACTTTAATATAAAGTTAAAAGTCAAGATATAGGCTGGGAAAATGAGCAGACAATAACCAAAAAAGACCCCGACCATAGAAGATTACTATGGTGACAAGGAAGAGCAAAACACAACTTCAGAAGTAGTTATCAAAGTCAAAACTGCTCCATTTAAAGCCTCAAAGAAAAATATGAATTGAGCTCAGGTCATGGAAGAATTCAAAAAGGATTTCAAAAATCAAATAAGAGAGAGAAAGGAAAAATAGAAGAAATGAATGATGTAAAATCTCTTCTCATTTAGAGTAGAAGCTTCCAGGACTTGTGATTCCTGGGTATTGAACTGTTTCCTTCTGGCTGTATGTGTGTCTGTGTCTATGTATGTGCATTTGTATATAGGTGTTTATACATGTGCATACACATACACATACAAATACACACACACACACATATATATTCTATATATTCTTTTTTTTTCTGTGGACCTAAGAGATCTGAACTTGGATTATGATATGCCTGGGAATTTTTCCTTTTTGCATTTCTTTCACAAAACTGCTAGTAGAGTTTTCTTTATCTTCACTTTGGTTTTTGATGCTCATAGATTTAGCAAGTTTTTATTTATGACACTTGAAATAAATAGTCAAGTTTTCTTTTAAAATCAAAAATAATATGTTTCAGGGAGGCAAATGAGCTTTATCTTTTACTTGTTTTCCAGGTCAGTTGTTATTAATCAAATATCTTACATTATCTTCTATTTTTTCAATCCTTGATTTTATTCTAATATATTTCTTATTAACTCATGGAGCCCTTGATTTCTATTTGGTTTATTCTAATTTTTATGGAACATGCTATTTAACTAAGATTTACCATTTCACTTCTAAGTTATTTATTTTCCTCCATTTTTTCATGTAAAGCTATTATTTAATTTTTTTAACCTTTCACTTCATTTTCTCTTGGTATTCATGTTGTTGTGGGGAAAAACATTTTTTTCTTTGTGTCTTCTTACAGTTGCTACATTGTCACTCTTTTTCTTTTTGGTCTTCTTTTTGTCACTCTCTAGATCTTTAGTTTCTGACTTGGGACTTTGAACCAGAGTCAGACTCTGGATGAGGTGGCTAGCCCTGTTTAACACCCTGAATCCTTTAGGTTCTGCTGCTGACCTCTGTCTCCCAGGCTTAGGCTCATCTGGATCTTTGAGGACCTCTGTCTCCCAGACTTAGGCTCATCTGGATCTTTGAGGACAGAGTGCTAAGGATTTTGGAGTCCTTAGTTACCTAGACTGTACTGGTTCAAGTGCTGCTGCTCCTTGTCACCAAGGTCCATGTCCTAGGGCTTCCTGACCACTTTGTTTCTGTTACCACTGGAAAGGGAACCACAATATCTTTGACTGTCTCTGGTCACTGCAGAAGGCTGTTGGCTTGGTTATTTGAAATGGCACCAGCCTTTATGGCACCCTCTTTCTATTTTTAAGAGGAAATAGAAATCATAATTCTGAGGTAGAAGTCAATTGCTATAGTTTCTCACTAGATTTCTTGATCATTATTTGGTCTGGGAATAATTTCAAGTTTTTCCTCTATGAAATGATTGGGAATCATAGAGCAAAGTGCAGATGGGAGGCAAAACCAAAACCATAAAAGAAGTTATAGTTATATAGCAGAATGTCACACATTTTCCTTTGGGAGACAAATAAAGGAGTGTGTTTTTATGTATCCAAAAACAAAACATGATTCATGGAGACAATCCCTAACTGCCAAATCTAACTTCCTTTTCTCAGTCTTCATCTTCCTGACCTTTCAACCTTACCTGATGTGATCAACCCTCCTAAGCTCAAGGATGAGTCTTTGGGATAGTACCCTCTCTTGCTTTTTCTCCTGACTGCTCTTTTTTAATCTCCACCGATGTATGATCATCCGCATTTTGCTTACAAATTGTGAGTATACCTTTAGGCTCTCACCTGAGCTCCTTCCTCTATTTTCTCTACCCACTCTCATTTGGAAACTGCCTAAGTTCCTATAGGTTCATAACTAATCTCTTTGCAGATGACTTCCAGATCTTCATATTCAATCTCTGTCCTTCTCTTGAATTCCAGGTTCACATCAATTGTATATTCTCTAAGGATCTCAAACACATGTCCAAAATAAAACTCATCCTCATTCCTAAATATATCTCCTTCTGACCTTTCCTATTATTGTCAAGGATAATCTTTGTCATCCTCATCATTCAGGTTTTCAACCTTGGGGGTCATCCTTGATTCTTCATTCTCACTCAAAACAGTTGTTAAATGTTGTTTTTGTCTCAATATCTCTCACATTATCCTTCTCTCTACCCTGACAGCAACTAGCCTGGTTCAGGTACCTCTTGCTTAGATGATTTAGACAGTCTTTTATTTGCTCTCCCTGTATTGCATTTCTCTCTTTCTTGAATACGTATATGTTGTTTCCCATTATAGAATGTTAAGTTCCTTGATGTTAGGGGCTATTTCATTTTTTAGAAATATTCCCAGTGATTAGTATCCTAGAGTGCCTGACATATAGGTGCACAATAAATGCTTACTGAATGTTTGTTGAGTGGGAAAAATTGTAAGGTTTCCCCATTATTTATAATGCTAACTTTTGAACTCAAATAAGTATTTTTATTGTATTAAGGAAAGTATTTTCATTCTTATCTTTTTTAGGACTTCCTTTAAAAATATGAAAGGGGAATTTAATCAAAGACTTATTCTATGTATTGTACTGCAATCATTTGTTTTCAGAGAGGCAGCATGGCACAGTGGAAAGAATTAAAGAACCCAGGTATGCATATTGACTTTAATACTTACCATTTATGTGACCAAAGGCAGGTCACAACCTCTCTGGGCTTCAGTTTTCTCATCTATAATTAATCAATCAACAAGTATTTATTAAGTGATGATTATGTTTCTGGCACTGTGCCAGGCACTGGGACTATAAACATAAGAGAGGTTGTGATTATTATGTTACTTTTTCCTAATAGCAACACATTCTTGCATTCTTAGGATGATTTTAATAATCATAATGAATACTTTTATAATTATGGATAGATTCTTTCACCGATATTTTGTTCAACATATTTATGTCATATTCATTTCTTGCTCTGATTTATCTTCCCTGTCTTGGAAATTAATATCTACATCTCATATAAAGAATTGACATCTTCTATTGTAGTTCTTGTAAGGAACATTTGAGAAAAGACCACCATGAAGATACCTGAAGTTTATGTATCAACATCTGTTGCAAGGGATGAACAGTTAGAGAAATACTACAAGGAGCTTGATAAGATCATCTAAATTAAGTAAATATATTCTTTGAGACTTGGTGACTTGGTGCTTTAAAGCTTACAAAGTTTACTTACATATATTATTTCATTTGACTTTCACAACAACCATTTGTCATTATTATACTCATTTGATAGATGAGAAAACAGGCTCAGAATGATTAATTATATAGGGTCATTTAAGGAAGTATCTGAGAAAGTATTTGTATCTTATTCTTCCAAAGGGAAGAGAGTGAAAAATATGTTGTAAAACATGATTCAGGAAAGAAATAAGAGAGGTCAAAGACTTGTAAACTATAAAGAAGTCCACTATGTATACATATATATATATATATATATATATCTATATATATAATATATCTATATATAAATAATTATTAGTTTCATTTAAAAGAATGTCAGAAAACTCTGCATCCAGTAAGTGCCAAATAATACCATAAAAATAAAACATTATATTTTTGACAGAAAATAACTGTTTACTGTCATAGAATTCATTTCCAAATCATCTGTCTATGCAGGTTTACTACTGACTTCATAGACAAATGGCAAAAGTAAATATAAAATTAGAAAAAATAAAAAGGATAAGAATCATATATGTTTGGGAAAACTCCAACAAGCTATTTACACAAAAATTAAGAAATATATAAAAAAACTACACATCATTATAAACTGTTGCCATTTGCTGAGAATGTTTAATTTATGTAAATAAATTATCTTGTTGAAAAAAACAAGAGAGCCTAGAGCTTTCTTTTGGAGAGAAGACAGCTAAAGAGAACACTAGTTTAAAATATAAAATGATTTGTAAAATTTTATGGAGGATAGTGAAATATTTAAAGAGTACAGCCCCATAAAACAATGAGGAGAAGTAAAGAAGAAAATGAAATTGTAGAAGGCCTGGCAAAAGGCCCAACTTTACAAAGTCATCCCAGAGGAGTTTAAGGATAGAATTGAAAGGGAGACAATGAACAGATTTTTAAAAAGGAAATAGTTGTAAAAATTCCCTCAAACTCTTCTTCTCTATCAATGACAGCAGAGACATCACATTTGGACTCTAACATGATAGCCATTAATATGTTGCTTGAGAATTTGGAAAGACCCCAATGAAACAAAGATGAAAAGAACAGCTGGTCTATGCTTAACATAGACAAAAGAGATCTTATGCTTGAGGCAATACAATTTTATAAGCATTTAAGAATCAATCCTCAAGATACATTAAATATGCAAGAGTGCCAAATGCTCTCAAAATCATGGGATGTATTACTAAAAATGTATCTGAAAAAATGTCAGTAACAAGTAACCCAAATCTCCTTTTCATATTGCCAGAAGAGAGGCAGATAGGTACCTTCAGGTATCCTTGTTTTCAGAGGATTTTTTGTAACTTAAATAAAACTGAGAATTACACAGAAGAGTTTGACCTAATTCTCCATGAAGGAAAAACCAAGTGGATGAGTAATGCACATTGTACAGAGCATGATCAACAGTTAGATAGACAGCACAGAGAATCGTATATATATATATATATATATATATATATATATATATATATATATATATATATATATATATGTAGATGTGAGTGTGGATAAATATGAAATAGGTTCAGAATTGAATAGAAATTATTTGCATGTAATGACAAGAAAAGCTCACAGTATAAGAGGCACACCTTCTGAGAACCCTTTATGGGAGGACTTGCACAAAACTGCAAAACAATGAGAATTTGCAAGTGTATTGTAAGTGGAAAGATGTGTACCCCACCTCTCTTCATCCCAGCTTCCTTAAATGTAAAATGAGAGGTTGGAATTTTTTGTTGTTCAGTTGTTTCAGATTCTTTATGACTCCATGTGGGATTTTTTTTGACAAAGACACTTAAGTAGTTTACCATTTCCTTCTCCATCTTATTTTACAGATGAGGAAACTGAAGTAAATAAGATTAAATGACTTGCTCAGAGTCACACTGGTAGTAGAAAGATGAGTCTTCCTGACTCCAAACCCAGCATCCTATCCACTGTGCTAAGATCTTCCTCTCCAACTCTAGAATCGATGATCCATGTTTCTTTTCCTATAGAATTTAAGGACCAATTCATTGATGGATTGATCGAAATCTTTCCCCAAATGTAGGGTACCTATCAGACCCAAGGGTCTGACTCTTGTTCAGCTTCTTGTTCGCATGCTCTCTTGAATTTGTGATAATGTCATAATGTGATAGAGGGATGACTTCCTTGGAAAGTTCTAGGTGTTTTTACTTATTATTGGTCAGCATGAGGATCATAATAATGGTTTCCATAATTGTTTCCTTTACTTTTTTTTAAAGAATGAAGATATCATTAAGGCAAAGGAAAAATTAGCAGCTGCCCTGCTTTGAGAAGAGAGAAAATTTCAATAATTGTTTATTCACTACTATACATGTACTTCTCAGAGGTCTAGCTCTACCTTCTCTGAGAAGTATTTCCTATCCATTATGGTTTCTCTTCCCTTCTTTCTTTGTGTCACATTCTTTTATCTTACAGTGTCATGACTTCATTTAGGGTCCTTTATTCCCTCTTCAGATTCTTTTCCCACTGAACAAGCAATACCTTGTGCTCTCTTCTGGAGGGAGATTGGCAAAAACATCCTTTAACCTTCAGGACTCTTAGTCACTTTAACTTGTGATCCTCATTGCATAGTAATCATGAGTGTGTTGCATCTGGGAGAAGAGATCTATTAGACATCAACATTCTAGTTAGAAGCTTGAGGATCAATTTGCTCCACAATCTCTGCTCATCTGGTACATCTCTTTCCCTATGGCTAACAAATATCGTTCTCTTAATCTCTAATTTATGTCATTTAGACTAGAGAAAAATAGTTTTACCTCCTATATTTTCCCATAATTCTTTCTACATCAACCATAGTTTTATCTCTTCTTAATTTTTATCTTCTGTCTGCCCTTTATATTATTCCCTTTGAATTGTCTGCTCTAGACTAAACATTCACCATGGTCCTTGAACTTTTCTTTTTATGGTTCTTTTAATTCTGGGTACTGAATGAAAACTAACTTTTTCCAAATTCCACCAAATTCCTTTCACTTTTTATACTGCTGGCTATTCCTCTTATTCATTCCCCTCTCCCCTTCCACCACAACATGGCCAGGAGAAATCAGATTTCTTGTTCACCACTTGCACTTCCAGATCTTCCTGTTGTGTCCATTACTCAGAACCCTTTGAAGTAAGCAGTGGGTGAATTATGTTGCCTTGGGGCAGATCTTGCTAGGAGATTCTCTTCTTCAGGGTCTTCAGAACCTGGCTCACTAGTTTCCTTTCTCCCTCCCCTTGTATTCAACCTTGGTTATTTCAGCATACATGTTGTTCCTTCTGAATTTTTAGGCTCCTCAGCTACCCCTGAAGGTGGTAACATGATAGACCTCACCAAGACCTGAAAACAACCTCACCTCCAAGGTCCTGAAGCAGTGTAGGACATCTCAGCAGTCAAAGGACTTGGGTTACCCTCTCACTGACAGTTGCTATCTGTGTGACCTTGACCAAGTCATTTAATATCCTTGGGCCTCAGTTTCTTCTTCTTTAAGCTCATCATGATCCCACTCCTTCAAATCCTCCCTATTAAATGTTAAATTCTAAGAAAGTGTGGTCTGTCTTGTCTAAACTTTGTATCTTCCTTCAACATCTAGCAAGGTGTTCTTCTCTCATTTGGCATTTAACTAATACCTTTATATTTAAGTTACCCTGGACATCCAGGAGCAAATGATAAAGACATCTAGATAGTATAATGGATAGAGCTCTGAGCTTGGAGTCAGGAAGACCTGAGTTTGAATCACCCCAGAGTCTTGCTGGCTGTGTAACAATGAGCAGGTCACTTAACCTCTGCATATCTTAGTTTGCTCAACTGTTAAAAGGAATTACAGGACCTACCTCCCAGGGTGATTGGGAAGACTCAATGAGATAATATTTATAAAATATCTAGCAGAGAGTAACTGTTACACACACACACACACACACACACACACACACACACACACACACATATATATATATATATATGAATGACATCTAATGATAATGTCACAGAAACAGAAAGTGGTTATATCACTTATCCTTTAACTTTTTGCTGATGAAAAAGTATCCCTTTTCTTTTTTTTTTTAGTTTTTTTTTGCAAGGCAAATGGGGTTAAGTGACTTGCCCAAGGCTACACAGCTAGGTAATTATTAAGTGTCTGAGATCAGATTTGAACCCAGGTACTCCTGACTCCAAGGCAGGTGCTTTATCCACTAGCCACCTAGCCGCCCCTCCCTTTTCTTTTCAAGATTAACCTTTTACTTATTTTCTTTATATCAATCTCTCTGACCTGCCATCTTTGATCATTCTCCATATCTCCCCACTCCCACCTCCTACTCCCCACCATATCTTATCTTCCATCCCATTCTTTCTCCTGGATCCTTTCAAATGGCCACAAATATGTGTTCTCAACTCACTGCTCCATTGTTCCCACCACAAGCTATAGGGCTGCCAGAGAGAAGAAATTTATTTTATATTTTCTATTTATTTATTTATTTTTAGGTTTTTGCTAGGCAATGGGTTTAAGTGGCTTGCCCAAGGCCACAAAGCTAGGTAATTATTAAGTGTCTGAGGCTGGATTTGAACTCAGGTACTCCTGACTCCAGGGCCGGTGCTTTATCCACTGTGCCACCTAGCCGCCCCGAAATTTATTTTTTATTTTTATTTTATTGTCATTAAGGCTGGGAGAAATCTGAGCACATTTGTGGACTACATATTCCTGGACTTTAAGAAAGGAAGAGATTTTTGGAGCTCATTAAGAACAGAATACTTAGGGGTTTAGGCACAATTTTTCCTTGGATCTAGGGATGTATTCATGATATCCTCCAAAACTCTTCCAAAAAAGATTTTGACTAAACATAGATACAAGACCACCCCCCTCCATAAGCAGCCTAGCTCCCTTAAACATCCTAATGGAGATGTACTACCCTCTAGTGGGCACAGCAGGGATTTATCACCAGTTGCACATTCTTGGGGATGGTATGATTTTTGTCAGAGTATTTTCCTTACTGCTTGTAAATCCTAAGATGGGTGTGCATGATGCACACACACACACACACACACACACAGAGGTTTCTATCTATCTATCTATCTCTATCCATCTATCCATATCTATCTATCAATCTATCAATCTATCTATCTACTTATCTATCTAGACATATGTACACACATATGGGTGTGTATGTGTGCATATGTGCCTACATAGATCTATGTATGCATGTATATAGGCTTATATAAAATATATAAATCTATATACAGTATTTATATATGCAACATGTATATATGAATAAATGTATGTGTGTATATATGCATATATACATACATACACATAGATTATATATATACTTTTATACATACTCAGATATAAACATATTATCAAAGGAGAGTTTTCTTAGATTCTTATAATTTTGCCTAATCCTCTATTAAAATTCTAGATTTTTCATATATTTTCCTCTAATACTGGTCTATGCAAGAAGACGCTATGCATGAGAATGAATCTGGCACAGATTGGTCATAGTTGCCCAGTTGTGAAAACCCAGGAGGACTAGAGCAAACAGGAACCAAAACTGGCAGAAGAAACCTTGGGTGGCTCTAGGGAAGTCAAAAGTTTTACTTTAAAATTCATGCAGTGACATCCAAAGATGAATAAGACAAACCTTGTCCTGGTGGAACTTATAGTTTAATAGGGGACATAAATTATAGACACAAGCAAACATATCTATCTATCTATCTATATCTATCATCTATCTATCTATCTATATCTATCATCTATCTATCATCTATCTATCTATATCTATCTATATCTATCATCTATCTATCTATCTATCTATCTATCTATATCTATCACCTATCTATATCTATCTATCTATCTATCTATCTATCTATCTATCTATATCTATCATCTATCTATCTATATCTATCTATATCTATATCTATCACCTATCTATATCTATATCTATCTATCTATCTATCTATCTATCTATCTATCTATCTATCATCTTCTATCTATCCTATCTGGTTGGAAGGAAGCATGGCTAATTTAAATACTTTGCAGTCATACAATGGTTTCAAGGCTCCCTCCCTTTCTACTTTGTGAATCACAAAATGAACATGTCACAGGAGGGGAATCTAACCCTGTTTGTCTCTTTCTCCAAATAGCAGTATAATAAACACTGCTTTGAGAGGTCACTGCTTTGAGAGGTCATTTCTGACTGAGGAATTAGGGAAGATTTCATGGTGGAACTGGCCTCTGAGTTGGCCTTTGAAGGATGGAAAGAAGTTTGTCAAATGAATCTAAGGAGAAAAAGAATTCTAGAGATAGACAAATGAAGAAGGAAAGGAAGGGACATATTAGGGAAGGGGGAACAGTTCTGTTTGGCTAGAGTACAGGGCATCTCAAGGGAAAGTTTAACAGGTTAGAAAGGATTAAATCATAAAAGTTTTTGACTATGAAGTGTTGAAATTGTATCTAATATCAGGTGTTATTATATGTTGGGAAGTTGGCATCTGAGTATGGCTCTATATACCTTCCTGCTCTGCTTGACAGTCAAGTCAGGGGAAGCCCAAACCCCTTGAATGACCTGGTTAAAGAAAAGCCTGAGGCAATGACCATATGCCTCCTTTTGCCCAGCAGGGAGTAAATATAAATTAGTTCATCAATTCCTCAGGCACCCCCCCCAACATGAATCAGTACCAATACCTTCACTCTCCAATGGCAGATGCAGTGGGGCACCTGATGGAAAAATGAGACAAATGCTAGTAAGCCCCTTTTAATTATTAAAGGACTCTTATCTGGGTGAGAGAGGATCTTTCTGAATTCTCTTTCATGATTGTCCCTCAACTTGTGAATATTTTTCCTCAATAAATCTTGCTCGTGTGGTCCTGTTTATTGGTTCCTAACTTGTGCTATTTTGTTTATACTCTGTCTCAACCACAACCTTTGGAACCATCAAGACTAGAACTAACCCTTACAGAACCCTTACTTCCCAAACTATACCTTAACAAATGTATAAAACAAAGGTGGATTCCTCCTATGTCCCCAACACCAAGGTGATGACTAGGGGCTGGCACTGAATCATATGCCCCTCAGCCCCTGGGCCCTCTCCTTGTACTGTGCCCTAGAATCTATCCCTCAAGGCGAGAGATCTAATCTCAAGCCACATGTGCAGGACTCATAGTGCCTTTCTCTCCATCTACTCACTTATCATTCCTCCTCTCTCCTCCTTTCCTTCTCCCCCAAGCCTTCTTCAGTCAGAGTTTATTTTGGAAACTTGTACATTCTTAAGAATCCTCCATCATTATTTTTCAATGTCTCCCTGAAGGGAATGGATGTTAGGTAGCTTTCTTCTTTAAACCATCACCAAGGTACTTGTTCAATTCTCAGAGAACCAGAGGAGACAGCTAGGAGACTCAGGGGGAATGTATTCTGGACTTGGAGTCAGGAAAACATGAATTGAATCCTGCCTCATTAGCAATATGATCATGGGCAAATCAGTTATCTTCTGTCAACCTCAATTTCCTCATTTCTAAATGGTACCTACTTCACAGGGTTGCTGTGAAGGTCAAATGATCATTTCATCAAATTATTTAACTAGGTAAAATGCTTTGCAAACCTTAAAACACTATATAAATGCTAACAATGATATCCATATGTATTTTTCCAGTTTCCTAACCCAATCTTTTTCCTCCCTCCCCAAGACAATCAAGGATTTCTCCACTAAAATTAGAATGAATTCAGGCTTCATTTTTTAGACTGGGATGTGGGATGGGTAAAAGATATTCCAATATTTTATTTCACCATAAATCTTTTAGCACCCTGCTAAGGAGGCCTCGGTGGGTTCATTTATTCTTCACCATGTGTGTCTGTGACATGGAAGTGTCTAAGATCTCTCTCTTTGGTTGTTTCTCTTCCTTAGCATCTTCTGCATCAGATTAGTCTTGGCTTTTAAGATTTCTAGAAGTTGGGGACAGTAAGGACAATCTCAGTTCTCTGAGTGCAGGAACTTTGAGAACTCTGGAACTCTGTCTGTGGCAACTATAGCAAGGCAACTTCAGTTACCTCCTTGGTTTATTTTACTTTATTTTTTGGTTTTTTTGCAAGGCAATGGGGTTAAGTGACTTGCCCAAGTTCACACAGCTAGGCAGTTATTATGTGTCTGGGGTCAGGTTTGAACTCAGGTCCTCTTGACTCCAGGGCCATGCTCTATCCACTGCACCACCTTGCTGCCCTTGGCTACCTCCTTCTTATTGCAATCTCTTGGAGCACCAGATAGGGTCTTCATTGTAGATAGTCTTATTAGGAGATAACTGATGTAACCTCAGAGAGAATGGAGTGTGAAATGGCCTTTGATAAGACAATAAATGAGTACAACTAGTCTGCACACAGCCAACTCAGATGCGGCCAGATCGATCTATCTATCTATCTATCTATCTATCTATCTATCTATCTATCTATCTATATCTATCACCTATCTATATCTAGCTATATCTATCTATCTATCTATCTATCTATCTATCTATCTATCTATCTATCTATCTATCATCTATCTATCTATCTATATCTATCATCTATCTATCATCTATCTATCTATATCTATCTATATCTATCATCTATCTATCTATCTATCTATCTATATCTATCACCTATCTATATCTATCTATCTATCTATCTATCTATCTATATCTATCATCTATCTATCTATATCTATCTATATCTATATCTATCACCTATCTATATCTATATCTATCTATCTATCTATCTATCTATCTATCTATCTATCATCTTCTATCTATCCTATCTGGTTGGAAGGAAGCATGGCTAATTTAAATACTTTGCAGTCATACAATGGTTTCAAGGCTCCCTCCCTTTCTACTTTGTGAATCACAAAATGAACATGTCACAGGAGGGGAATCTAACCCTGTCTGTCTCTTTCTCCAAATAGCAGTATAGTTGGATGTGACATTGGATGTGACTGACATTCGATTATATTCAACAAGTATTTCTAAGATCTCACTTCCAACCAAGCAAAACAAAATAAACTACAGGGTTGGGGAAGAAGGGAGTGGCTGAATTTCACTGGACTGGAGAAGCATTTTGTGGATTTTTTGGAGATCTTATCTTTCAAGAATTAAGGCTGAGGACAAATGAAAAATTATTTTCTACATTACATTTGGACACAGTAAATAGCAGGTTAGGCATTTCAGGCCTGCCAGTGCCCCAAGGAACATTTCAATGTTTCATCAGTGATGACCTTTGACTTTTTGGGTCAGAGTGTTATTGTAGAAGTGGATAACATTTTTACATTTTCATACCATGAGAAGGTATTTGTCTCCCACATAATGAAAGTTTTAAATCAGTCTCATAATCATAGCTTGTATTGAAAATGGGAGAAATGTTTCTTCCGTCAGTGTTGGGTAACTTTCTTGGGATTCATTTTAGGACCAGATGGATTCTAAATGGATTTGGAATAGATCTATGCCAGACAGGGCTGGGCATTTTTCCTGTGTTGTCACTGTAGCATGTGTATATGTGTGTTGTGTGTGTGTGTGTGTGTGTGTGTGTGTGTGTGTATGTGTGTGTTGTGGGGGAATAGGGGAGTTATATTTTAGTGAGAGTTTATGGTTGGTTATTCTAGTAAGCATATAGTAATGGGGTCTAAGGGATGGGGCTACCTGTGAAATCATAGTTTGTCTAGTATTGCTTCTCCAAACAAGGCTGGTAGAGCTTACTTCTGGTTCTATACACAAAGGTTAGGAATAATAATGATAAAAATAACAGTGACTAATATTTATATAGCGCTTTCTTTGCAATTAATATCTCATTTGACCCTCACAAAAACCTTGGGAGGCAGGTGGTATTATTATTTCCATTCTAGAGATGGGGTTGAGTGACTTGTCCAGGATCTTACAGTCAGTAAATATCTAAGACCAGATTTGGATGCAAGAGCCAGGTAGACTCATCTTCTTGAGTAAGAGTCTCACTTACTAGCTGTGTGACCCTGGGCAAGTCACTTAATCCTCTTGGTCTCAGGGTTTGCTCTTCTGAAAATGATCTGGAGAAGGAAGTGGCAAACCATTCTAGTATCTTTGCCAAGAAAATCCCAATTAGGGAAATAGATACAAATGAAAAAAGAACTCAACAACCACAACAGCTTCACGACTAGAAGCCCAGAACTCTATCCACTGCTCCCCCTAGGATAGTGAAAGAAGGTATTGGGAAATCTGATAAGGAAGAAATGCCTTTGTAAGTGTCACAACTATTATAAAAGGCTAGATATTGAAGGCAAACCTCACTTTGGACCAAGAAATGTCCAAGAAATGCCACCAATGCAGTGAATGGACCACCCTCAGTCTGAAAGGACAATTTATTCCCAGCAGAGGGCGTGCAACACATTACGGCAAGTCTTCAAAGAAGATTTAGTCATTGTTCATGATTCTGATGACTCCCTTCTGTAGGAAAGTGCCCACAATTTTGGGTTAAGCTGCCTGAGACCAACAGCTAGAAAAGTTTTTAGTTTATTCATTCAACATGGGACCCTGTCTATGTCTATAGTGTTGTGCTAGAGAGCCACGCAATCCTCTACACCTGGTGAGCCAAGGGAAGGCTCTTTCTGGAGCCTAAATCTTTATAGGATCATAGATTTAGAGAAGTGTCAGTGGGTCCAACTATTCATTTTACAGAAAACTAAAAAGAGCCCCAGAGAATTGTAGCCTCCTTTCTTCCCCAAGATTCCCTTCTGATTCTCTGTGGACTTTTTCATCCCTATCCCAGACCCTAAGGATGATTCAGCCCTTGTGGGCAGCCCCTTTCTCCCATTGGTAAGTCCCTGCCTGGAATCTACCTTGAAGCAAGTACCTAGGGTTAGGGTTAGTTCACTTCTCTCCTGGCTCTGATTGAGTCTTTTAATCTAGACCTTCTCACCCCTACTCCAGTCCCTTTATCAGCCAGTCAATAAGAGTTTATTAAGCACCTACTATGTGGGCTAAGTTTTGGGGAAATGAAGAAATGAGAGAGATAGACTCATGGGGGAGACAAAATACAAACATTAAATACAAGATAGAGATGAGATCATTGGAACTAATTTCAAGAGAAGAAAGGCACTAACCCTGGGGAAGATCAGTTCCCTCTTCCCTCATTAGAATGTAAGCTCCTTGAGGGGAGGGACTTTTTCTTTTTACTTGGCACTTTGCCTATCTCATAGTAAGCACTTAATGTTTATTTTATCTGTCTCTCATCTATCTCTCTATCATCTTTCATCTATCTCTCATTATCACCTATCTCTCAGCTATTGTCTAACTCTATTATCTATCACATTTTATCATTTATCTACCATCCATCTCTCATCTATTACCTCTCACTTATTGTCTATCTCTATTATCTCTCTTACCTATTATTTATCTTTCATCTATCTTCTTTCTCTCATCTGTTACTTATCTCTCATCTATTGTCTATCCCTAGTGTCTATCTCTCCTATTATTTACCTGTCAATTATCTTTCATCTATGACCTCTTACCATCTCTATTATTTATCTATCAATTATCTTTCATGTATTACCTTTAACCATCTCTCATCTATCTTTCACCTTTTATATTTCATCTATCATCTCTCTCTCATCTATTTCCTGGCTCCATCTATATCTTGGTTTTCTATATCTCTCTCTCATCTCTGTTATCTTGCATCTATTTACTATCTCTCTTTTCTCTTATTCTTTCTTTACTCTCTCTCTCTCTCTCTCTCTCTCTCTCTCTGATTCTTTCACTCTCTGTTAGCATTGGATAGTTCCTAATTTTATTATATGTATACCCACAAATAGGCAGTGCCGATGAGGATGTAAGATCTACCTATGTATTTACATCTGAATATGGATGTGTAGAAGTACACATACCTCACCTGTTGTTCATATAGAGGAGTGATTGGCTTCAGGTCTTTGGGAATGGAGAGTCGCATCTCAAATGTCAGTAACCTGAATTAGGAATTTCATTTGAGATTTTTTTTCTGATCCCTTCAGGGAGTTTGTAAGATTGTTTATTTTCCTGTGGGCTGTGATGCCAAACTTCCAAAATAGAAATAGCCCAGGAGTTGGCTGTTGAGAAACTTAAATTCTTAATTTATTCTCTAGTTCTACTGTTGGGAGGGTGTGTGTGTGTGTGTGTGTGTGTGTGTGTGTGTGTGTGTGTGTGTGTGGTCCTTGGTTCTTATGATGGCTTTAATTTTTTTTTCTTCAGTGAATGAGAACAAGTACTCTCGTCCAAGTCAGAAGACAAAAGTACAGCTGGGAAGTTTCTAAAGTTGCCCAGATAGGGTTCAGGACAAGAAGTTATTTCTGGTTATCATATCAAGCAAAGTTGTACTTTCTTCTTATCACATGTGACACTGAATTGTCATAGGAATGAAACACTATTCTTCACGTCAAAGCATCCACTTGTACCAGTTGGGAAAGGGAAGGCATGATTGATTAGGCTGAATAAGGCTGACCAAAGGTGATTCCAAAAATTAAAAGAGAAGGGAAAAGTAAACTTGGATGATAAATTATTTGGAATTGGTAAACCTTACCAGACAGAAGTCCAGAGATGACTGAGGGAATGATGTCTGGCACATTTGGCATTGGCACAATGAAAGAACTATATAACCAAACCATTAGAATCCTTCTCTTTCGGGTTCAGTTCAGATGTCACCTCCTCCGGGACTGCAGATTCAAATGTTTTATTTAGCTATGAAAATGTTCTCTCTCCTCTCCCCCACCCTCTCTCTGTTTTTCTCTCTTCCCCTCCTTGCCTCCACCAATTAGAATATGTGTGCTTTGAAGGTGACAACTGTTACCTTCTATCTAACAGCTAGTATGGTGCCTTGAACTTGTTGTTCAATCATTTCAATTGTGTCCATGAACCCATCTGGGGTTTTCTTGGCAAAGATATTGGAGTGGTTTGCCATTTCCTTCTCCAGTTCATTTTACAGATGAGAAACTGTTGGTTGATTATTTCTTCCTCACTGAGACAGAGTTAAAAATCCTTTGATAATACATTTTGCTCAGTCAACCAGTATTTACTGAGCTCAAACTATTTGTATAGAATTGTTCTATGCAATGAAAGAAATACCAAAACCTTGATTCTTGATTCCTGTCTTCTAAAAACTTACAATTTAGTTGTAGAGACAAGACTTACACAGATTCCTCAGCACCAAGGACTAAGGACCCAGAAGGGCAACTCATATTTATTCTCCATTCTCCTTTGAACAAAGAGAGTCAAATATTTTTCAAGTATTCAAAAACAAAAATTAATATCTCTCCTTTGAAGATTACTGTACCTCTATTCTGAATGCATCTTATATGTATCTAGTCATTTCTGTGTCGTCTCCTTCATTAAAGTGTAAGTTGCTTAAAGTCAGGGACTATTTTTGTCTTTCTTTTTTAGCTGCAATGCTTAGCCCAGAGTGTTGTGCTATATATAGAAATATAAGTGCTTAATAAACATATATTGTTATTAATAATAGTCTGCAATTACATGATAATCATAGATAGCATTTACATAGTTTCATAAGATTTATAAAGTGCTTTGTGCTTGTTATCTCACTTGAGCATCCCAATGACCTTGGTGCTATCATCACCACCATTTTTACAGATGAAGAAACTGAGGCAGAGGTTAAGTAACTTGCCCAGGTTTATAGTTAGCACGTGTCTGAGACCAGGTTGGAATTCAGGTCTTCCTGACTAGTGACCTATCCATTGCACTACTTGGGATTCCTCAAAGAAAACTTCAAGGTCTGCCATTTTTGCTTCTCCTCCACAACCCTGTGAAGTAGCTGTTATTGTTGGGTCTGAGGCAGAATGGTCTAGCTGACTCAGAGCCCAGTGCTCTCCCCATCACATCACACTGCCCATTTGGACCCTTTATAGACACTAGATCATGGCACACAGTTCCTGTATCAGATTGTTGCACAAATGATTTTCTATTTATCTAGTTTCCATCTCAGGCACATTTCTAACCCTTTCTTGTTTGTAACTTGGAATTAGGGTTGGATTTCTCTAAGCAATAGATGCCAATTTTTTTCTTGTGATTCCTCCTCTCTTCCCCTAAAGTCCTTGGGCAGCTCTAAAATAACAGAATAATATAATTTCAGAGCTGGAAAGAACCTCAGGGGACCATCCACTCCAAATCTATCATTTTATTGAGGAGAAAACTGGGGACCATGGGGGAAGACTGGGATAGTAGGAATGACTTCCTTCAAATCATACAATAAGAAGGAGCAGAGACAGGATTTTCCCTAAGTCTTTTGACTCCAAATTCAGAGTTCTTGCTAGCACATTTCTTCATAACCTACTAACAGAAAACACCCTGAGAGCTAAGTCTGGCTCTTGACAGTTGAGATGGCTGCTTGCCCTCAATCATCACTCCTGGAGGTCAACCTGATCCAGAGCAGACTAGGAGGGAGGTAAAGGAAGGGGAGGAGATAAAGACAACCAGGGAGGCCAAAGGAGGGAGGGCCAGCTAGCTTGCCTGTCATATATTCATCTATTGCACAATATCCAAGAAATCCATTGGGAACATTAGATAGGGAAAACAAAGTAGTTTATGGTAGGAAGAGAACAGGGAGGAAAGAATGAATGAGAAGTGAGAGAAAAACAAAATATGTAGACTAGCGTGATCAATCCTGACTCACGATTTTCCCCAAAAATGTTATTATTGAGATGAACAAGCCAATGACCTTCAAAAGGAAGTGACTAAGAACAAAATGAGAGGAATTTGTTTATTTGTTATTGTTTGACAATGGGTCAGAGTAACTTGCAGATATTCATGTACTCTTCATCCAGCATTAACTACAAATAAATTGATATGAAAGTAAAGTTATCTCCTTATCTTAAAAATGTGTCCATGGAAATCCTTGCTAATTTCTTTTAAAGCACTGTTTATTGTCCTCTGAATTGGTAGCATAGACTAAGAGTTGAGAGTCTTCGGTTTTGGTCTAGGCTGTCTCTTAATTAGCTGTATTGTCCTTGGGCAGCCTCTGAGGGACTCAAGTTTCTTCATCAGCAAAGTGAGAGTTGGATTAATGATTTTTAATGGTTACTCCAGTTTTAAAATTATTTGATTAGAAGACTTAATCATATTATCAAGTCAGGTTTTCCACCCACTACTGTGCTATACTTAAAGTGTTCTTGAAGATTTATTCAGTCCATAAAGGAAAAAAAGGAACAATAAAAAGGCAGTTCTAACATTATGTTTTATAGAATTTCATATCACTGAAAAGTCAAATACTTTTTTTTAGGTTTTTGCAAGGCAAATGGGGTTAAGTGGCTTGCTCAAGGCCACACAGCTAGGTAATTATTAAGTGTCTGAGACTGGATTTGAACTCAGGTCCTCCTGACTCCAGGACCAGTGCTCCATCCACTGTGAAGTCAAATACTTTTAAAAGTGTTTTTTCCCTTACCCTCACAGCAATCCTGAAAGGGCATTTTATTCTACAAATGAGGATGCTGAGCTACAGAGAGATCAATCGAGTTTAATAGGTCCTAGATCTGGGATGGGCCTTGGAAGTCACTTAGTTCAATTTTTTTTATTTTACAGAGAGAAACTGAGATCCAGAGAATATGAAGAAAATCAAGCATACCAATATAATATTGGTAAGACTATGAATTAGTTGGTTCAATCATCGTGGAAAATAAAAAGTAACTATTTAAGAAATGTTACTAAACTGGCTCATATCGTTTGACCCAGCAATCTCTTTATTGAGCTTATGCCCCAAGGAGATAATGTTGGAAAGTGTATATGCATGCGTGTGGATATATACATACATATGTATACATGTTGCCATGTATATATACACATAAAATATATATGCACTTTTGTTGTTCAGTCACTTTTCAATTGTATCTACCTCTTAGTGACCCCTTTGGGGTTTTCTTGGTAAAGACACTGGAGTGGTTTGCCATTTCTTTCTTCAGATCATTTTATAGATAAGGAAACTGAGACAAAAAGGATGAAATGACTTGCCCAGGATCACACAACTATTAAGTGCATGAGGTCAGATTTGAACTCAGCAAGAAGGTCTTTCTGACTTTATGTATGTATACATATAAAGGTATAAAAATACATGCACATATGTACATGTGTACATATATACATTATAAAAAGGGTATACATAAATATATCAAAATATTGATGATTGCACTTTTTTTTAGTATCCCTCCCTCACCTAAGAGTGGAAATAAATTATAAATGCTTATTATTTGGAAAGTGGTAGAACAAATGGCAGCCTATGAAAATAATGAAATAATATTACATTGTAAGAAATAATGAAATGATAAGTTTAGAGAAATCTTGGAATCTGTACAAACTGATAGAGAATGAAGAAAGTGGAACTAGTACAATAATACACACAATGACTAGGGGTGGCTAGATGATGCAGTGGAGGGAGAACTGGCCCTGAAGTCAGGAGGACTTGAGTTTAAGTCTGGACTCAGACAATACTTACTTAGCTGTGTGACCTTGGGCAAATCCCATTGCCTTGAAAAAAAAAAGTTTGCTACATAATGACTACAATAATGTCAATGAAAATACCAGAAGTCAGATTAAATGCAACAAAACTTTGGTTCCAGAGAACTGATGATAGAACAATTGAAGATAATCTCCTGGCAGAGATGTGGTAGAAAACAGGTATGGAATCCTGAATCTACTGCCAAAAGTGATTTCTTTGGTTTTGCATAATTTTTTCCTCATAAAGGAAGAGCCTATTATTGGAGGTGCCAGTAAGTGACCATGGTGTTAAGAAGAGAAATCATCAAAAAAACATTTTTTATAAAAGCCCTGAGCTTTTAAATCTTAAGCCTTAGCTCATCTAAACACATTTCACTCCTAATCATATTTAATGGATCTATGTGTAGACAAGAAGAATGTAAGCCAAGTTCTCAATTATGCACCTATTTCTTCTCTTCCAGAAATTCTATTTCCAGTTTTCAAATATATCACTCTTCTAGTTGCTTGAGTAGGAAGATCCCAAAAGTAGAGGCAAGGAAAATTGTTCTTTTGTAATTGCCACAGTAGTAAATGTCTTTTCCTTTTGACTCCAACATTTGTTAGACTTTTTTCCCAAAATTGAGGGAGAAACATGATCTCCTTTATTATTTTTTGTTTAGAAAGATTTTATTTATTTTACAATTTTCCCCCTAATCTTGCTTCCCTCCTCCACCCCCCCTGAAGGCAATTTGTTAGTCTTTACATTGTTTCCATGGTATACATTGATCTAAGTTGGATATGATGAGAGAAAAATCATATCCTTAAGAAAAAAAGTATGAGATAGCAAAATTACATAAGATAATGGGTTTTTTAAAATTAAAGTTAATAGTCTTTGGTCTTTGTTCAAACTCCACAGTTCTCTCTCTGGATACAGATGTTATTCGCCATCACAGATATCCCAGAATTGTGCCTGATTATTATACTGATGGAATGAGTGAATCCATCAAGTTTGATCATTGTCCCCATGTTGCTGTTAGAGTGTACAATGTTTTCCTGGTTCTTCTCATCTCACTCAGCATCAGTTCAAGCAAATCCCTCCAGGCTTCCCTGAATTCCCATCCCTCCTGGTTTCTAATAGAACAACAGTGTTCCATGACATACATATACCAGTTTGTTAAGCCATTCCCCCATTCCCCAATTGAAGGTCATTCATTTAATTTCTAGGGCTGCTATGAATATTTTTGTACAAGTGATGTTTTTATCATAATCTCTTCAGGGTATATACCCAGTAGTGGTATTGCTGGATCAAAGGGTATGCACATTTTTGTTGCCCTTTGGGCATAATTACAAATTGCTCTCCAGAAGGGTTGGATGAGTTCATAGCTCCACCAACCATGTATTAGTGTCCCAGATTTTTCATATCCCTTCCAACACTGATCATTGTCCTTTCTGGTTATAATGGCCAGTCTGAGAGGTGTGAGGTGGTACCTCAGAGATGCTTTAATTTGCATTTCTCTAATAAGTAATGATTTAGAGCAATTTTTTAATATGGCTATAAATCACTTTGATTTCCTCATCTGTACATTGCCTTTGCATATCCTTTAACCATTTGTCAATTGGGGAATGGCTTGTTTTTTTTAAAAAATTTTGACTCAGTTCTCTGTATATTTTAGAAATGAGTCCTCTGTGAGACATACTAGTTGTAAAAATTGTTTCCCAATTTACTACATTTCATGGAAAATAAAGAATATCATGGAGAAGAGGATGGTAAACAGTGTTGCTTAGAAAAAGGAAGATTGAGAAAAGGACATTAGATTTGGCAATAAAATCTTTGGTAGTGAACTTTGGAGAGAGCAGTTTCAGTTGAATATTGAAGTCAGAAGCCATAATGTAGAAAGTTAAAAAGAGAGTGAGAGAAAATGAAGTGGAAGCACTAATTATAGATAGTCTTTTTAAGAAGTTCAGTTATAAACAGGGGAGTCATGGGACAATAGCTAGCAAAAAATTCAAGTGAGAGTTTTGTGAGGATCACGGAAGACATGACCATGTTTGTATGCAGGAGGAAAGTATCCATTAAACAGAGAGACTTTAGTGAATAGTGAAGGAAAATAGATTATGAAGGGAACAATCTGATGGAGAAGACAGGATCGAATGAGATCATTTGTTCCTTGGCAAGGAGAAGAATACCTCTTCACATAAGACAGGAGTTGCATAGGAAGATGTCAGAGTAATATGACATGAAGGGGAGAGCAGAAAAGGGAGATTGGGGTCTCAATTTTTTCAATAATGCAAGGCAAAGTTCTCAGCTGTCAGGATTGGGAGAGCAGATGCTATGGAAAGTTTGAGAAGGGGGTGGAAAAGCTTGAAAAAACTGCCCTGGTGAATGGGATAATGAATATGAATAGAGAGGTATAAAAGCATGGTCTTGACACAGTGACAGTCCAAATGAGATCATGTAATATACATTTCTATTGAGCCCAATCAGCATAGTTTTGAGATTTTTCCTCCAGATTTGTTAAAAAATATATGAATGAAGGAAATGAATGGTGGGAATAATTCAAGACTGGGGTTTGTTAAGAAAAAATTTTAAATAGGAAAGGGGGCAGGAGAATAAAGAGAATTGTATTGGTTCACTAGGGATCAAGTTGGGTAAAGGAAAGCAAGTATATCCAATTCAGGGATGATGACCTCAGAAAGGTGAAAGGATTGGAGGTTGTGATAATATGAAGAGCAAAGACGAGGGAGAAGTGAAATGCAACAGATTATGGGAATATAAGACAAATTCACAGTTTCTGAACATGGATCTGGAATACTTACAGGGGTAAGACTCTGGGAATACAGCTTTGGTTAGGAAGAAGTGATAGATTATGGGAAAAGAGTAAGTTGAGGATTTGGGAGGTGAGGGTATTTCAGGGAATATCAATATATCTTTTGAGGTCCCCTAGTATGACAGGAGTTGAGGAGGAAGGACCAGGTGATGAACTTATTAAGGAAGGCTGATTTGGAGGTTGGAAGACAATGGCCACTAGAGCTTTGATAGGGTAAAAAAAATATGAATTGAATAAACCATAAAGAAGAAGAGATTTCTAAAAAGATACAGAGTATCTGGAAGAGGCAATGAGGAACAAGGAGGAACTCATCTCCCCCATGATGACCCCTGAATTGGGGGATATAAGTGTAAGAACAGTGTAGAAAATATAGCCAGGAACCTGGGTCAGCAGGAAGGGATCAGGCTTAATGAGGGTAAGAAGAGGGAAAGCCAGGCATTTAAGATGAAAACTCATTTGTTAGCTTTGGAGCAGGCATTCCAGAGAATACCAAGGAGGAGTGGGTAGTTTTAGAATAGGATTTACAGAGACTGGAGTCAAGGATGTCTTAAAGGATATGGAAATAAGAGAATGATCAACAGGAGATGGAGAGCAAGGTTGAACAATGGCAGGCAGGAGTTCAGAATCACTGGAATGGGGAGGATTTGGTAGAGTGGAAGTACGTTAATCACTGAGGAATGGGTTGAGGCAGGCTCTCATCCATTAGGGATGTCCAGTGGAGCTGTAGATGACCAGAGAAGGTACCTAGAGTGAGTTGGAATGGTTGCTCAGGGAGGCAGGCTCAGACAGGACAACTCCTATGAAGTTATAGGTGACTGAAGAAAGTGCCTGGGGAGTGATAGAAGAAATCAAGTCTGATAAAACACATTAAAACTAATTGAAAAAGCCCTTCAGAATCATTTGGTATGCTACAAAATTCATCAATAACATCAAGATAACTGGTTAAGACAGAAGTTTTGCTCAGCAGTGTTCTGGTTGACAGATAAATGAACTTTTGTTTTATTTTTTATACTAGTGGTAACCTAAGTATGAATGTGAATTATATAGAGCAAGGTGCTTGTTCATCCAGATATGCTAGGGAAAATTATTTTTAAACATAGAGTTTGATAAACAAAGTTCTGATAGATTGTTGGTGTTTGAAACCCAATGAAACACAGTCACAGGTAATCCCCTGCCTTGACTCTATACATTCCATCTTTAAATTAGAGGAATAATTCATGTGCTCAACAAGGCAGAACATTTGAAAGTTCATAAAAAGCAGAATGCGGATGTGAGTTAGCCAAGGAGTTCATGGCAGAACAAGACTGGGCAGAATAAGAAACAAATGTAGGACGCTAGTAACAAAGCCACCTCATATTAATTTGTTCATTCTGTTGGAATTTATTGGATGACAGTACATTGTGGATATAAATTGTACAATCTTTGAGAGAAAAATGTGTTCTCTTCATTAATTCTTGTGCTAATCTGTGGATATTTCCTAGTGAGATTCTCTTATGGATTTAATTTGTTTGGGTAGATAGATATAATTTCTCTCTCTTTCTTCCCCAAGGGAGGAAAAAGATTAGCAGCAACTCATAACTTCTGTTACACAACAATAAGAAACCAAAACATTATGTGCATAAAGTATCGACTTTCTCTTGATCTCTAATCATCAGATACCCGAATGATAACATTAAATTTCTAGGGTGGAAAAAGACTTAGATGTAATGGAAGATAATGTGGAGGCAAGATGTGTATGAGAAGCAATACTTAATTCATTCTAAATCATGTGGAAAGTTCCTAAGTTGACTTCAAGTTAGCTTTGAAGAGCAAAGATTCCACCAATGTCATATTTTGTAGTTGATGATAAGTGGGCCTTTATCAGGGAGAGATTGAGAAAGTTGTTCCTCTCCAAATCCTGGAGTTCTTTACCAGTAGGAGGTTTTTAACCTTCTCTAACATTTCAAGGAAATTGGAACATGTGTTGATGTGTCCCATTACCAGATGGGGAAACTGAATCATGGGTTGAGGAAAAAACTTGCTACTTCAGTTGGAGCTGTTAAATCATATTTTGGTCCATGGGAACATTTGTCTCATCCTCTAGTTTGGGTGCCATTTGCAAATTTAATTTTAAAAAACCCCATCTACTTCCCTAAAATCTTGGATTATAAAATTAAGGTGCTGAGTAAGATGGCCCCTGCCCTGGTTCTTCTGATTTACTTCTTCAGAGAATTCTTGATTATTGGTTATTGTCTCTGGCATGTTACTAGCCAGGTTTTCTAAAAAATGTTTATGATAATGCCCTTCTATTTAAATTTAATGATGGTAAAGCAATTGTGTCACCAATAAGTCTGGAATTAAGAAGAGGGCACCATAGTTACTTGATATGTCTCTAAATGCATGAATTTTTTCTTTAGGTCACCTGCAGACACATGTTACTTAGACACAGGATAGAGGATTTGTACTTGAAATGTAATCTCAGGAAGAGAATGGAGAGTTTATTGGTTGTTGTCCTTCATTCTTCAACAGGACCAAAATGGCATCATTTCGTTGGGGTCAAGTTAAAGTGAGTCCAATGGTGACTGATCAGAACAAGATGAGCTTGGAATGAGCTACCATGGATTAGGCACAAACAGTTCAAATGAACATTTGAGGTGGAGATGTTTTTTTATTAAGTAAAGTCCAGCTACTGATAACAGGAGTTCAGGAAAAGTGGAACTGAGAGCATTTTTTTCTCATATTTTATATTGCCAAATAAACCACAATTAAGCTCTTGCCACCTTTTTCTGATACCTTCAGCCAAAATCTTCAAGATGGATTCTGAACCTGGGAGATATGCTGTGTGTATATATGTACATCTATATGTGTATGTTCAGGGCTGCTCCAATATCTCAGAATGGAAAAATAAACATCATACCTTCAGGATGCTTTTCCAGTACATCTTTGTAGCCCAGTGAGCTTGACTACTTAGTTATGGAGTTTGGTTTAAAAAACTTTATAGGCTGGTATTTTGTATTTGTATGCAAGCTAAAAATTTTAAAAAGCCTCACATTAAAAGGCACAACAAAGTTTTGGTTGAAAGGGTTCAAAATACTTAGGAGATATGGCCTAATTATATAGAAAAAGTTCTGAGTGAACAAAGTGGACAAGCCAAACCATAGTGTTGTGATAAGCATAAATATTTAACAGAAAAAATAGATTACATGGTAACATAATGTATATAAAGGAGCGTATCATTTAAGAACTATTGTATTCTACAGTAATCTGATCTCTTCAGGGTAAAATTTCATTTGGGGACTTGTAAAGGAGCCAAGAGGAGAATTTGAAGAGGAAAGCAGTAAGACCTATCTTGAGACTTGAATAATAGTTAAGATGATACAACATTTTAGATGTTCTGGCATAGATAGATAGAGGTGATATGAGGTGGAGATGGATAGGAGATTCTGATTTCAAGAATAAAATTTTATCTTAAATCAGACTTTGTAAAAGAAACATCATAATTCCAAACATAATAGGTTCTGATTTTTGGTTTGGTGAATATGGTTATTACAATATCTACAGTAATAGGTAAATGAGGAAAAAGTAAAATGGAGAGTAATCACAGGTCCATTTTCTAGGAACAATCTGAAGAATGTGTCCTTTGGCAGGTCCAAGGGCTAGAAGAATAAAGGAAGAGGTCCTTCATCTGACAAAACAGCGGCCTTTCATCCTTCTGTACTTTTGACCCAAGTTTGCTTTGTCTTAGGCTCTGACCATGGTGCTGATCCACACTGAGGTAAATTGTCCCTGATCTCCAAAACCCAACATGCTTGATAGGCAGTAGATGACAGATGCACCCTTAAGCCTTTAGATGATGAAATGTAAGGATGTGCCCTTTCCTCTTCTCGTGGTTCAAATAATCAGTGGCCAGTATCCTCCATGATGCTGGTTCTCTGAATTTTAGTCCAGAGTGAAAATTTCTAGGGAGATTGAATCTTGTAGCCTAGAAAGTTCTATGCGAGAGTTCTGGAGAGATCCTGGCCTGTGACATCTGGGAGGAAATGATGGACCTAGCCCTCTTGTTTTAGACCTTTGAAAGGTCAAGCATAAATTGCAAAGTCTTAGGCCCAAAGCAATCTGAAAACTCACCCAGAAGGGAGCTCTTTTCCCTGATTTTATTCTGAGGGGTACAAAAGCAAGTGTGTTAATAGTATCCATGAATAACAGGAGCCTCTGAGTTTTAAAGGCCAATGAGGTAAAGATACTTTACATCTGAAGGGTAAAACGTTTTTGGATTATTAGTAGAAAACTAGAGGAAATTGGTTTCAATTTACTTGGATAAATAAACCCCTGAGAAACATGCTCAGGAGCATACCCCCAAGGAACTATACAGACCTAAAGTGAACAGTTTTCCTGGGGAGGAGAGATGTCATACCACTTGATTCCACAGCACAGAGGATACCACTCTCCAAAGTTCAGCTCTGTGGAGTCATGGATGTTATTCAGAATTTGTTGGGGCCAATTCTGAGATTCATGTCACAAGAGATTCTAAGTTGATAGGAGTTGTGGTAGGGAAATTGATGGTGAGAGTGGGAATTGTGGTGCCGGAGAAGATGTTCCAAAGTCTCTTGAACAGTAAGGAGATAAAACCAGTCAATACATAAATAAATAAATTCAGGCTATTAGAAGATTGACTTCTGAAGTTGATACTTAAATATTTGGGGCACATAACAAGAAGATGGGATTCAATGGAAAAGTCCTGATGTTGGGAAAAAAGGCAAAAGGAAAAGCGAACAGCAGAGGATGAGACGGATAGATAGTACCATGCAAACAATGAACATGGACTTGAACTGATAGTGGAAGATTGATGAATCAGGCATGCTTATGGTCCATGGGGACATGAAAAGGTGGGCATAATGACAAAAGAGGGAAGGCAAGAAATGGTTTATTTGTCTGACCTACTTCAGAGACATAGTGGAGTTTAGTTCTATAGAAAATACAAATTCCGACTAAACCAATCCTTTACTATGATAGATACTGTAGGGCTACACTTTGGCAGTTACTAATCAATAAAATCTCACCATTAAGATTATTCTACATTTGGTTTCATCAAGACATGATAGGATCTTGCACTCTTACTCATTCTAGGACATAAAAGACAAGATTGCATACTAATCTATTTTACCAATCACACTACAGAACATGCCTAAGAACTCATTGCAACATGTTCCTATCCTTTGAGATACTACTCCAACATGACAAGCCATGGGCATCATTTAAAATACTCAGGATTGATTGAACTCTGCAGGAACACACCCAGGAACAGTGTGAGATTTGATGGCATGAAGGTGGGCAATACATACACACACACACACACAAACACACACACACATTACTGCTTTAATTACTCCCCTTTTAGGGAACTTTAGTTTCATTATAGACATGATCACACTGATTGTCGTTGTCAACTGTTATCTTCATGATGCCTCTAAGAGGTGCTGTTAAGGACCTTATCTTTCAGATGAGAAAAATAAATTTGGTCATTTCTTTAGGATCATACAGGAAGCCAATGATGAAGTAAAGTCTTTCTCCAAGCCCATTGCCCTGTCATTACCTAGCAATTTAAATAAAGATTGCTGAGCAATGTGATTATTTGTATTTGTTCAGGAGTAGGATCCTGCCCTACAAGAGCAAATTATGTTATGTGTGTTGCATATCTCAAAGAGTAATGTTGATGTTTATCATGGAGATAATGATGTCAGTTTTTTTAAAACATTAAAGTCCTGTTCATTCACAAATCCATCTGTTCCTTTACTGACCCCTCTGGTCTGAAGTCATAGGAAACCATAAGCAAGTGGCAGTTGCTTACAAAGAGCAAGAGAATAAAAAAAAAAAGCTTTACATGAAAACACATCCAAAGGCTATGATTTTTTCAGAGACCAGTTCTGACAACTAAGAAGGTTGGCATTCAGTTGGCACATTCTATTACCTTTGTCCTGTCACCTCATGCCTCATCAAACCCCTGGCACAATCCTGGATGCCAGGCTTGTTTTATCCTCTGCCCAACCCATAGTGGGTGGTACCTCTTAACATGTTCTTTATTGGAATAGGGCTGGTATAGGGCCAGTTTGAAAAATAATTTTTTTGTTGTTGCTTGAGACAAAAGAATTAACAGTTGCTTTGGGAATGGTGCCACTACTACCCTTCTCTCCTCCTCTTCCACTGTTTGGCCTGCTCCTCTGTCCATGACGGCACAAGTCCCTGCCCACCCACAGACCTCCACTGGATTTCAGGAACAATAATGACTTCCTTGGCCCCTCATCTCTTCTTTGGCTTCAGGAAGTGCTTACCCTAAGAAAACAAGTCTGCACAGCTTGGTCCAAGGCTTCCCCACCACACCCACATACCACGTACTTCAGCCAACTTGCTTATTTCCTTCTAAGGCAATTTCTATTGTTTTCAAACACTGGGCATGGGTGGTCACTTTGCACAGAGGCCCCCTGGACTGTATGAGCTTGTACAAGCCAAGTATCTCCAGAAAAGTTTGATAAAGTTTGTCCTTAGATGCTCACTGTCCTTAGATGCTCACCCCTTTACAGGGTGGGGATGAATGGTTGAAAGGCAAAAGATTTCTTAAAATTAAGAAAACAAAAAAATGGCAAATTACCCAATACCACCTCCCAAAGAGCAGTGATTAAATAAAATAAACTTCCAACCAAATATCAAATCCATAATAAAATGGAACTTTTCTACAAGATACTACAATTTTTAGAAATAATAAGCTCTAAAGAGACCTAGAAATAATAAGCTCTAAAGAGACCTGGCCCAGTTAATTCTCACTGACTTTGTAATAATGTTGAACAAATCATTGGCTCTTAGGAATTAGAGTTGGAATAAGCTTGTCCCCCTCATTGTACAGATGAGTAAAGTGATCTATCTGCAAGTCCTCTGATGCTTCAGTTTTAAAGAATGTAGAGTGCTCAAGAGAATGCTCATATTAGAGAACCAGTTACAAACCTTTTAATCAATCACACCATGAACTTTCTGGATACTACTGGTATTTTATGTGCTATCCAGAATCAAATAGAATCCTCATCTGGTAGGCTCAAACTCTGATAATAAAAAATTCTCATAAGCAATGACCAGAAGGGCACGTGTTCAAACAGGGGAAAAAAAGTGAAACAGGGCTATGACGGCTGCCATGAGGTCTCAGGGATTCTACATATCATAAGAACCTGATACCCCTGCAGCCAAGGTTAAGAATCAAGGAAAGTCAAGGTGTTTTGATTTATATTGATGCAGGGGAAAGATAAAGAGAATTGTGAATGTAGAAATTGGTTGGAGCTGTAAATTGACTAGAAGTAGAGAATTATGATTGTAACAGAAACAATTGTAATCTTAAAAGCTGCTTGGGTGAGACCCCCCCCCCTTCTTAATGTACCATTGATTCATTGTTTAATGTAATATTTGTATCCTGATCTCTTTGGGCTTTGCCCTCTACCTAATTCCTGGTCCAGTAAGAGAAAGGGAGTACACCTTTTGCCCTCTGGATTAGAAGACGTTAAAAACCTGGGTTGGACCCTGGCTCAGGGCCACAGTCTTCTCTACCAACCTGTGGCCCAACCAATGCTTCTTGGCTATTCTTTTCTCTCTCTCTCTCTCTCTCTCTCTCTCTCTCTCTCTCTCTCTCTCTCTCTCTCTCTCGCCCTTCCTATATCTTGTAACCTTTTTAATAATTTTTTGTTTTGGGGGTGGCTAGGTGGTACAGTGGATAAAGCACTGGCCTTGGAGTCAGGAGTACCTGGGTTCAAATCCAGTCTCAGACACATAGTAATTACCTAAGCTGTGTAGCCTTGGGCAAGCCACTTAACCCTATTTGCCTTGTAAAAAACAAAACAAAAAAATAATTTTTTGTTTTATTTCCACCCTTGTTTTCCCAAGTCTGAATGATTCTTCATAGGCAGAACCGAACTCAAATAGCAAGTGGCTACAATATGATAAAAAAAAGTGTCAAACTGAACCTATAACAAGATATTGCTTTCTCCTATATGAATGAAGTCTTATTTTGGGTAAAATCTACCACACAATGGAGTCACCTCAGTGCTTCTCTAATTATTTGCCTTTACAGCAAAATACCAAGTCCTCACTAGGTATCAGTCTATTAACACAAACTACAGCCCTTTCTTTTTTTCTTCTTTCCCTTTTTTATTCCGTATGATTTCAACTCTTGTATTTTCTGTTTTAGTCTTTTCCCTTTGTCTAAAACATTCAGTTTCCCAGGTGCTCTTGCTCATCTCTGTTCTCCTTCAAGCCTCGCCCAGGTAGCACTTCCTACAAGACATGCAAGCATCTTCATTCCTCTGTGTTTATTCAACTGTGACCATGTTATATTCTCCTACTCCAACAGAAGGTATGATCTTGTAGATAAGATCTTTTGATTTTGTCTTTGCACTTCCAGTACAGAAGTTTGCATACTGTACATACTTCATAAGTGTTCGTTGAATTGGAGATGACTTCTCTGACTTCTTGTATTATGGAGCCAATATCAGTTTTATCTTAGGAAAAAAACATGAATAGACTCGCACAAAATAACGAAGGGTGCAATGAGCAGAACCAAGAGAACGTTGTATACAGTTATAACAATATTGTTTTAAGAACATATTTGAGTGAATGAGTCATTTTGACTAAAACAAATACCTAAATCTATTATAAAGGTCATTTCAAGGAAGACACTATCTGTATCTAGAGAATGAATGGATAAATAGATATGTGTGTGTGTGTGTGTATGTGTGTGTGTGTGTGTGTGTGTGTGTGTGTATAATTTTACATTTGTGTGTAATGGCAAGCATCTCAAGGGTGGGAGGAGAGGGAAGAAAAAAGTAAAGTTATGTGATACCTTCATTATATATTTAATAGGAATAGCAAGGGGCAGCTAGGTGGTGCAGTGGAGGGGCAGCTAGCTGGCATAGTAGATAGAGCACTGGTCCTGGAGTCAGGAGGACCTGAGTTCAAATGCAGCCTCAGACACTTTAATAATCATCTAGCTATGTGACTTTGGGCAAGTCACTTAACCCCATTTGCCTTGCAAAAAAAACCCAAACAAACCAAAAACAACAAAAAAAGGAATAGCAATTTATACACAACAAATTTGCAGTTTCAGGTACAATTTTTTTTTCTATTTTATTATGATATGGAAATGCCTGTTTTATTTTAAGTTCATATTTGTTTAAAAATACCAGTTGTCAGGGGTAGCTAGGTGGCACAGTGGATAAAGTATGGGCCCTAGAGCAAGGAGGAGCTGAGTTCAAATTCAGCCTCAGACACTTAATAATTGCCTGTGTGACCTTTGGCAAGTCACTTTAACCCCATTACCTTAAATAAATGAAAAAAAATTAAAAATACCAGTTGTCAGAAGTTGAGGAATAAGGAACAGCTTTTCCATTATAAGCAAAGGGGAAAGAAAAGAGAGAGGAATCCCTTCAAGTTGAAAGTGAAAGGGGATGATTGAAAAAATAAACTCCCAGAGAATTAGGGGAAAGAGGGTGTTTCAGATGACAGGTAAGTTTTGTCTAAGGGAATGAGGAGAAGGTTGGAGGAGAGAGGTTTTGAGATGTCCAAGGAGAGAGATAAAGGAGCTGGAATCTAAGTTTTAGTCTTCTAAATTGAATAAGAGACAAGGTCAGCTATTAAGAGAGATAGGCTGTAGATACAGTTGAGGGCTTGAGTATACACACTACAAGATTTGGTTCCTATGAATCTACTGATTTTCAGATAGACAAAATGAACACTCACTTTAAAAAATTATATTTTGATTTTTCTTTTTTTTAAAGAAAAAAAGGACAATGATCTTTATACTGTTAAAGATAAGAGGAAAAATGACGAGTTGATAGCCAAGATAAATATGGAAAGGAGACAGTAAGAGAAGTCCTGACTGCCACTTAATTCAATTCACCTGGTTAAGGTAAATTATATGCTTGAGTCTTAAAAAAAACTGGTATATGTGATTGCTAAGCCTCTATTAGTGATATCTAAAAGATCATGGGAAATGAGGGATAGACCATAAGATTAGGAAGGGCAAATACTAAGTGCCTCAAATATCTTAGTGCAGTTTTAAGCTTTAATAACTTCAAAAGTTATGGAAGACTATTTCAATTTTTAAAATACTGATTTTTAAATTTAAAATTCATCATAATTTCTTTCTGCTACATATCACTTCTAGCTGATTTTCAAACTTTATACAAACTTTCATCAGCTGCCACTCAGTGACTGAAAGGATTGTATTTGTAATCTTAGCCTTAAGGTCATTCAAGAATGAAATTTTGATGCATACACAACAGTTTTGACATGTCTTCACATGAAAGGTGAATATAAATCAGGTGACTGGGGTAGCCAAGGAAGAAAATGTTGCATATAACTGTTTTAGAACAAGGTAATTTGGCTTTTTTGAGGGAAAAGAAGGATCAAACTATAACCCAGTGTGTTTAGCTTTGGTTCCAGTAAAATTGATCATTCAAGAGGTGGCTGGTGTACAAGTAGAATTGAAAGTGATGATTATAGCAGGGAACTTCATCAAGAGTGTCATGTTTGGTTAAGCTAATTTCCTTTTTTGACAAGATTAACAAACCAGTAGATGAGAACAGTATTATAGATTGGTTTTAACTGGCTTTTAGCAAAGCTTGATAAGGCATCCTACAATACTCTTATGGGAAAAATGGAGAGCTATAGATTTGCCAACAAAACAATCAGATGGATTCAGATCTAGCTGATTAACTGAACTCAAAGAGTAATTGTTAATGGTGCAATGTCAACCTTGTGGGGAGCAAGCAGGGTGTTGTTCTTGATCCTTTTTTCATAGGCACACCTCGAATAAAGTCACAGATGGTATGTTCATCAAATATGCAGAGGTGGGTAACACACTGGACGAGCGAATCAAGCTCTAAAAGATAGGTCAGAACATTGGATTCAATAAAATGAAATTCAATAGGATTAGATGTAGCTTTTTACTCAGCTACAAAAATGAGCTTCACAATACCAAGATGGGGAATACATGGATTGATACAGAGGAAGCTAGGTTGTACAGTGGATAGAGTTCTGATAATAGAGTCAAGAAGACCCGAGTTCAAATTCTACCTTAGATACTTATTAGTAGTCACTTCCTGTTTTCCTCTATTTCCTCAACTATAAAATGGGAATAATAATAGCATCTACCTCCTAGGGTTGTGAGGATAAAATAAGATTGTGTTTGTGAAGTATTAAGTATAGTGTTTGGCATGCAGAAGATCCTGCATAAATGCTAGGAATCCATATTATCAGTTTTCGGAAAAGTTTGTTAGTGGATTGCAGACTCAACAGACACCCACAGAGTGATATGGTGGCCAAAAAAGTTAATGTAACATTGAGACTTGGCTTCCAGAAATAAAGAGATGATATTCCAACCACACTCTGATTCCATCAATCCTGTCTGGAGAATTATATTTGGTTTGGGATGGTTTAAGGACATCAATAAACTGTAGAAGGACCTGATGCAGCCAGGACAGTGAAAGGTGGTGATTCCATATCATATGAGGATTGGTTCAAGGAACTGGGAATTTTTAGCCTGTAGAAGCAAGTAGAGTTAAACAGGTGGGGATATAAAGTACCTGTCCTCAAAAATCTGAAAAGGAGGGATTAGGTACTACAGGTGGAAATTGGAAAAAAAGCCTATTTAGGCTTGCTGTCAGGAAAAAATTCTTAATAAATTAAGCTAGTGGTTCCCCTTCTCTTTGGAAGTCTTCAAGCAGAGGCTGGCTTACTTTCTTAGTATGTAAAAGAGGGGCTTCCTCTCTATGTGTAAGTTGGACTAGACGGCCAAACAAGTCTCTCCTGACTCTTGCATTCAGTATTGTGATTTTGTGATCTATCTATACAGAAAGAATTGTAAAATTGTTAAAACTAGAAGACACCTCACAAATCAACTAATCTACCTCCCTCATTTTACAAAGGAGGAAACTGAAGCCACAGAAGGTAAGGGATTTGTCCAAATCTCTTTTCTCTCAACTCTCACCATTTACCTCTTGTTTTTACTACCTATGACTGCCCCAGGGCAGCTAAAAATGAACACTAGACTGGGAGTCAGGAACTCACCTTCCAGAGTTCAAATCTGGTGCTTAATAATTTGCTCTGACTCTAAACAGGTCATTTAACCATTTCCCTCAGTTTCTTCATCTGTAAAATGAGCTGGAGAAGGAAATGGCAGATCACTCCAGTATCTTTGCCAAAAAACCCTCAGAATTCAGTCACACAAAGAGTCAGATGTGTTTTTTAACTTAAGTCCAGGTACATCTGAAGATAGAAATAAACTATAAATATATATTTGTATAAACTCTTGAAATACGCATATATGGACTGAAAATGATTGAACAACAATATGGATTCTAGTGATAAGAAACTGAGACTGATTCTAAATCACGGAAAAATTGTTTATCACAGAAAAGTATCCTGTCAAACTTGCTCATTATAGTCTATGATTATCTACCCCTCCACCTATGCCACTGAGATGAACTGACATGTCTAGTTTGCTTTTTTTTGTTTTATACAAACCTTAATTATTTGCTAATTTCTTGTCATTTCATTTTTTTCTCTAATGGTTTTTTTTCTTTTTTTCTTTTTTCTTTTTTTGGATTTTGCAAGGCAGTGGGGTTAAGTGACTTGTTCTAAGTCACACAGGTAATTAAGTGTCTGAGGATGGATTTGAACTCAGGTCCTCCTGACTCCAGGGCCAGTGCTCTATCTACTGTGCTACCTGGCTGTCCCACTAACATTTATTTACTTAAACTCTACCAGAGATTAAGGGACTATAGAGATCTGGATCTCCTGTAATGGCAACACTTCCCCTATTCCAAGTAGTTTAATTTCAAACAGTTTTAATCTTTAAAGTCTTCTTGGAATGCTATATACAATAAAGCTAGAGGTTAAGTAATAGAGGGTGTGAGTAATTTTATTATTCATAATATGACACTTGCTCTTACAATATTTTATAATTACTAAGTGTTTACAGAGAATAACTAAAATAATTGCTAAAATTTAGTGAAGTAAATTAGTACTATCCTGGGGAAAAGTGGAGGAAAGATAGGCCAAGCAACGTGCTCACAATCACAGGGGCAAAGTGAAACAAGAATCTACATCCTGAGTCTAGTTAAAACAGATGTGAAAGATACACATAGAAATGTGTGCATCTAAGGGAAACTTGAGGTTATGTTACAAATAGGTAATAACCAATGGCATATTCATAGTTTACAATAATGTTTTTATTTTGATTGCCAACTAAAATATATTAGCTTGAACAAATATTTCCTTAGTTTTATAATCATTTGCTTGACAGAAAGATATCACAATTGAATGCTACAAGTTTGAATCACAGGGCTGTTATATTTTTTAGCAGGGGTCACACTCAAAAATAATCATTAAAATGCATAATAGAATTACAAACAAGATGTAGGTAATTTTTTTTTCAATGAACCCAAGTCCAGGTACATATTTGTGTGTGTGTGTGTGTGTGTGTGTATAAATATATATATATAGATATATGCATATAAATTATAAAGATATATTTTTATAAACTCTCAAAATATCCACATATGAACTCCCACACGTCCCTATATTTACACTTTTCTGCATTTGTATATATTTATGTTACCATTTCCTTTGTATGGCTTTTCTAGTTTATTTTATATGGCTCTTGATTAGCCATGCTAGTAGATGAAAGCAATGACAAGGATAATCTGATAAGGTAAAGTTGTTTTAGTTGTTCTCAGTTATGTCTACCTCTTCATGAACCCTCTGGGGGTTTTCTTTGCAACGATACTGGAGTGGTTTGCCATGTCCTTTTCTAGCTCATTTTACGGATGAAGAAACTGAGGCAAATAGAGTTAAGTGACTTGCTAGCAAATATCTGAGGCCAGATTTGAACTCAGGTCTTCCTGATTTCAGACCTGGTGTTCTATCCACTGCATTGTGTTGAATTTTTTTTATTTCACACCTCTCACTAATTATGTTAGGCAATTTTCATTAAATTAACTGATGAAAAAGCTTTAAACTCTAGCTATGAAAAACACTAGATAAAGCAAAAGGTATACAAATAGAAAATAAACAGTTCCCTGCCCTCAAGAAGCTTACATTTAATAAAGAAAGACAAAAGTATAGGGGAATGGTATTAAAAAAGAAATATTATGGGTTGGGAAAAAAACATTGGTGAATGGAGCCATAGGGAAGAAGATAAATATACCCTTTGCAGAGACAATGAGAGACTTGATTTGATTATATTTCCTGGAGATGGAGAAGAACCTAACAACATGGTGGTTGATGAGAAGATGGCCTAGAAATATGACTGGAATTTGAGTATGTAGTCATTGACTGGAGCAACGACTAATCAATGTAAGGACCTCAGGACACCATATCCAAGCATCCAGGGAAAACTCCCCGATACTGGATTAGAGTTATAACTAGGACAAGGTGACTAGGGCTTCATGGTCCTGAAATATACAGACTGTTGACATCATCTGTACTTGAGCTTAATATTTAGGAAGAATAAATTGTTAATAGTTCTACTTCAGATGTAACACTTCAGGGTCCACCACCATGCCCCCCAGAAGTAGCCTTGGAGTCTCTGCAAACTTAAAGTTGCATTTTCTAATTATATGATCACTTCAGTAGCTCATAGGATCTTTATTATCTTTTTATTAGACAGATATAGATAAAACATTTATTAAACTCTTAGCATTGCCAGACAATGTACTAAGCACTGTTAAGACAGTTTCTGCTCTTTTTTCACATTTTAATGGAGAAAGACCTCACATGAGGATTAGGAAGGAGGTGGGCATAAAAATGGAGGCCTAGACCCAGACAAGATGAGGCTTAGCAGCCCTTAGGGGAGGATTCAAGGTTCTGATAGAAGGAGGAAGAGGAGGGTAGATGGACATCAAGTCAACAGGACTCCCCGGGGCCATGGGTCTTGGCTAAGGAGAAATGAGTCTCTAGCTTTCCTTTAAAGGTTTTAGTATAAGTTACCTTTTTTTTTTTGCCAACATCAATACTTTAGAGCATTTAGCAGCCCTTTCCGTCTTTCCTAGGACTAACGTGATTGAAAACTGGAAAAATCTGCCAATAAAAGTAAGGCAGTAAGACTCACTGCTACATGGAAGAATTGTTTAAGAATTTGCTTTCACAAACTTCCAGTACTGTGTCCTGTTTGTTCTTTGGTATTATTCTTATTAATATGAATTTTTGCCTTTGTGTCTCAGATTTTGCTTAGTTTGTGCATTTGTTCCTAACAAATTTTTGTTAAATGTATGATTGCTATCTTTCACAATGGAATATATTCTCAATTGTAAAAACAATTTAAGCTACTCCTGCTTTTTTTCCTCAGGCTTCCTAGTGACACTGTCATTTTATCCATCATAATATATGAATAAATGAGGAAAGGGATTCTTTTTTCAATCATTTTAAGTCCAAGTATTCCATTTTCACTCTCAAATTACAAAGCAAATCTCCAAATATATGTGTATTTGTGTATATGTGTGTGTGTGTGTGTGTGTGTGTGTGTGTATATATATATATATATATATGTATATATGTATATTTCATTTCAAGGCAATGGGGTTAAGAGGCTTGCCCAAGGCCATACAGCTAGGTAATTATTAAGTGTCTGAGGCCAGATTTGAACTCAAATACTCCTGACTCCAGGGCCGGTGCCACCTAGCCATCCCTAAAAATATATATATTTCTTTAACAGGAGGAGTAACAAGAATGGTGATGGATTCGAATATGGTTAAATGGTAAAGAAATGAGGCTAAACAGGATGTTATCTGTTGACAGATCACAGGAGGAACTGCAATAGGATATGTAACTTTACTTAACAAATTGGCCTGGCTAAACCAAACATAATTAGCAAAACAGGTAAAATTGGTCTTATTAAGGAATCCTTGTGACTGCTACTTTTTTTTATCTTACCTTGCTTGTATAGTATTGGCAATAAGTTGGTCATACCCCGTGAATTCAGCAATATTATTGTTGGCTCTATATCTCAAATAGATCAAAGAAAGAAGAAAAAGATCCACATGCACAAAAACTTTTATGACAGATCTTTTCATGGTAGCAAAGAACTAGAAACTAAAGGGGTGCTCATCAAATTATGATGTATAAATATAACGAAATACTATTGTGCTATAAGAAACAATAGCAGAATGGTTTCAGAGAAACCTGGAAAGACTTGTTAGTCTTGAATATAGTGAGCAGAAGTAGGAGAAAAATTTATAGAATAAAAAATTTATAGAATAAGAACACTATAAAAAAGGCTTTAGAACTTTAATCAATGCATTGACCAACCATAACTCCAGAGAATCAATGATACTATCCACTTCTAGAGATAATGGACTCAAAGTTCAGAATAAGAATATACATCTACCTATCTATCTACCACATATATACACAAAACACACACACAATCACACACATAATATAGGCCATGACAAATATGGTCACTTGTTTTTATTTTTTATTTTTGCTTTTTTTGGGTTTTTTTGGCAAGGGCAAATGGGGTTAAGTGGCTTGCCCAAGGCCACACAGCTAGGTAATTACTAAGTGTCTGAGACCAGATTTGAACCCAGGTATTCCTGACTCCAGGGCTGGGGCTTTATCCACTGAGCCACCTAGCTGCCCTAGTCATTTGTTTTTGCTTTCCTACATATTTGTTACAATAGGCATGTTTTCCTTTTTTTAATGAGATGGAAAAAAGAAAAAAAAACCCAAAGTATTGCCAAGAGTCAATGATATCCTATGAGTGACAGTAGCAGTTTCACCCTTTCAAAGAATTAGCACACACATATACACAGATATGCATGTATATATCATATAAATACACATCTATCTCTATTATGCCTTTCTGGGAAGGAGCAGCTGCTGATAGCTTGTATTACTTTTGTCTCTCCTTTTGCATGTAAGTACTTAGTAAATATTGATGGATAAATTGATTGAAGACTCAGCAAGTTTCAAAACTCTGAATTTAGTTTTGATGAGGGAGGGAATGCTATGTGAGAATTGTCCACAAGGTAGGAAATGTGTATATGTAGCCTGTTGTACCATAAGTAGGCCATACTTATGCCAAAAGTTATGAAATGAGGAAGGAACAACTACTATGTGACAGATACCACACTAAGCATATAACAAATACTATCTGAACCTAATGACAATGCTATTTTTGACAGGTGCTATTATTACCATTCCCATTTTACAGTTGAAGAAACTGAGGCAGACAGAGGCTAAGAACTTGCCCAGAATCATACAGCTAATTAGTGTTTGAGATGAGATTTTAACTCATGTCTTCCTGACCCCAGTCTCAGTTCTTCTGCCTCAGAGCAGATCCCCAAGTCCTGGAGGAAAAGATAAATACAAGCTTCTAAGCTGGTCCCCTTGAGATGGTCACAGTAGACTTGGAAATGCTGCCTTACTCCTTTTACATCATTGGGGATCATCACCAATTATATTCCTTTTCAGGTTAATTTTCTGAAAAGCAAGACTAGCCACACCAAGATAGTTTCTTCCTAAAATAGAATTAACATAAAACTGAATAGCCAGTATTTGTCTTTTCAGATTTTAGTCTAGACCAATGATTCCACTGAATAAGAATTGCCAATTAGAAGAAACCAACAACCCTCCTCCCCCAAAATTAAAAGCTCCTTTTACCTCTGTTCTGTTATTTATAATCTCAGCAGAGTTGCTTGGGTTCAGAAATAGACTGGCAGAGGTCTTTCCAACCATAAGGGCAGTTCTCTATGTACTATGCTTTGTTTCTTCTCAATAAAGAATGAATGAGGGATGGATGAAGTGCTAAGCATCCAAGAAAGACAGTCCTTTGCTCCCAAGGAGCTTATATTTTAACAGGGGAAGATGACACATCTGGAAAAGTCCTAGGTAGGACAGAGAGTGATGGACAAGGAAAGAGTGGGGATGGCGGTTGAAGCTGTAAGGCAAATGGATTGACTCGTTCAAGTGAGGAATGCAAGGTTGTGTTGTTTTAATTGCTACTCTCAAAGTGGAGTTGGAAAGGGGTGGAGAGGAAGGGAAGGACGAAGGTGTGCATGCTGTGGCAGAACATGATGTTGGCCAGGAAGAACTGTGGTAGGGCTGGGTCCAGGCAAGATAAAGTGAATCCTTACCAATCAGAAGCCCAAGGTGGGATTCCCAGGTGGAATTGAAATCCTGTTTGGAGGTGTAGGAGGGAACATAGGAAGCAGATATCAACAGTTTATACATATATTAACATGACTACAGCAACTGGAACAATCCAAGAAAAAACTGTTAAACTGCAAAAGAAAAAATAATCTGTCCGTGGCAGACCCACCTCATCAATACCACTACTAATAACCTTACATTTACAGAATACATAAGTTTTCAAAATGCTTTCATATTCATGATCATTTGGTTCTAACAATTTATATATATAACAATTTATAACCAAGGCTAAGAAACTGATATTTCTCTTTGCAACACTAACCTATTATTAATGAGATTAAATATTGTCCTTGTATTCTCTCTTCATCAATCTGTTAAATGGTGCTATTCCCCAATCATTATAACCGATTTCAAATGGTGCTAGAAAATGATATTGACTCTGAACACCAAAAGAAATCAGTCATCCTCTAAGGGGTCATGGAAGCCTTTGAGGATGGGGAAGACATAGAAAACCATTAGAATTTTACCTACTACACATTTAAATTCTATTTAACCACAACATGTTGATTTTTACATCAAACAATAAGGGATAAGTTGAAATTGCTAGAAAAATTACTTATGATTATGAAATTACAAGAGGGAAAAACAACAGTACCAAGAAATATATTTCTATAGCATCATTACTGGCAGTTCTAAGAACTGGAGCTTCTTTACTGTAAGCTACATTTCAAAACAGTCTTGTCTTTTTACTTACAGACCATGGGGCTTTCCACAACTGACTCCCTTTAGCTTGAGAAGCGCAGCCATTCTCCTCCAAGAACACTGATTTCAAATGGTGCTAGACACTCAGTAGTTAAATCTAAACCACCATATGAAACCAGCTTCCTGAAGAAGCTTTAAAATCATACTTGGTCTTCAGGTTGTTTCCTGTTACAATGAACTTGGGGTGACCTAGAAAGGAAAAACCTGAACAATATGTTTTGGGTTATTTACATTAAATTGAGCTAGGGTGGTCTTCAGAAAAATGACTTAGTAGCTCTTCAAAAGGGATCCATTCTCCCCCCCCAATGCCACTTCTCTTCCTGGCTGTGGGTCAGGCCAGGACTGTTTCAATTCACTTCGGGTGAGGCTTGGGGGTACGGGCAGCTTGCCCTGCCTGGTACCCTCCCTCCCACGCAGAGTGAACACGTGGCAGCTAACACCCATGTCCTGCCAGGGCAAGTCTGACCCTGGCTTGTGGGCTGCCTTCTCTGTCCTTCCTTGATTTCAGAAAAACAAATATCAATCTCCATACAATTTGGAGGCCACCTCAGGAGTTCAAGATGTTGTTGGTTTAGGGTCCTTCAATCAGGGTTAGCTGGTGCCAAGGGGAGGAATCTCTGCCAATTACTCCACCATTCCTGATGCAGATCAATCAATATACATTTATAAAGCGCCTGCTGTGTCTCAGGGATGAGACTAAGTAAGCCCTGGTCTGGTTAACTAGAAAACATATACTGTGAGGAGAAGAGTATGGAGAGGAAGTGAAATGAAAATTAGCATGACTGGAAAATACCTTATGTTAGTAAGTTTCAACTTCCTAGGAATTTAGGGTAGAAGTTCTTATTTCTACTTTTTTTTTCCTATTTTTTTAAAATTGGAATTGTTTGTTAAATGTTCAGAATGGGCATTTACACTTGGAAATCAGCAAGCTACAAATCTAGTCTTGATTTACTATTTTATTATCTAGATTTAAGGAAACTGACAGAAAAACTATTAATAATGCAGACTAAATTTAAAAGTATATCAGCTACATTTTTTCTTCCTTAGAGAGTCAGTTGTAAACGTTCACCAGCATGTTCCTGTTCTAGATATAAGTTAAAATCTAAACTTTGGATAAATTGCTCTTTGGGCACCCATCGAACCAGGGCTAGAAGAAAAGGGCCTAACTTCTCTTTTATTAGAGGCAGGCTGCCTCAAAACCAAAACCAGTCTGGACTATGTTGTGTGGATTTAGTGAAAGGAGAGAGGGAGGATGCTCCAGCCCCCCAACCTGATCATTCAAGTTAGGAATTATTTACATTTCCTAAGCTCTTCTTCTCCAAAATGTCCTTTCCCCCCTTTACTAAAAGTCCTGGTAATAATGGCATGTTAAATGAATGAATGTTAATGAACATTAAGCTCAGTTTCATCATGAAGAGCTAGACATATGCTAAGTTCATGCCTCTTTGATTTTCCTATAGCCCTCTGAGCAATAACTGACAGACCAACAACTATTCTTTGCATAAAGCATTGTGCCAATGAAAGTCTTGTATTAGCCTCTCTCCTACTCAGGTTGAGTGGCAGAGGCAGAGATCAGGATCCAGCCCATGGTCAGTCAGAGCATATTCTTACAAGGCATGAGTCCCACAGTGACTCAGAGTGGTGCCTGGGTCTTTTACAGGGTAAATAAAATGGGGCAGAGCCATCAGTTGCTATGGAGACAGGACAGAATAATCTCAATGGGTCGGTAAATTGATGTCAATAAATGGTGAAGGTTGCTGAAAACAACTGAAATTCAACATTGCTGATTGTTGTCCTGAATCATAAATTCTTATTTAAATTAGAAAAGAACTGAAGACAAAAGAATCCTGTTTTCTGGGTTCAAGAAAGGAAAAAAAAAGTAGGTCTCTAAGACAAGATAGTACACTGAATTAGATCATATTTCTTTTTTTTTTAAAAAAAGAAATTTTTTATTTTGGTATTAAATCCATAATAGGGGAGAATGCAGGAGGTTAGTAGGTTCATAACCCAGAACAAAACCTTTTATTGACTGTTTTAATCTCATCACCAGGGTCAATGACAAGCTGTATTAGAAGTACCTTAGAAACTCATCACCTGAGTTTGTTAACAGCTGTCATTTGAATATATTTTCCTAATATCTGATGTCATGAATAAATTACTAAAGAATGACTAGGCTTTAATTTTTTTCTCTTCTCTTTTCTTTGATGACAAGATGTGTTTCAAAAAGTATTTATTTTAAGAGAGGGAAGGATGATGAGATCCTTTTACCAGAAGGAAAAATCAGTTTGTGAGGCAATGAAGTACTTCATTTGTTCATTTCTTCAAGAAAGAAATAAAATCCTTCAAGTTGTCTGAATATTCTTTGTTCCTCATTCGTGTCCTCATATGTCATTGTTAGATTCAATGTCTACAAAGGTGCCAGTCTCAATGATCTGTTAATCATTTTTAAAGGGACCATAATTAAGCACCTTAGAAGCATACCACACCAAGTATCTTAGCCCTTATTTTTTTTTAGGGTTTTTTTTTTTGCAAGGCAATGGGGTTAAGTGGCTTACCCAAGGCCACACAGCTAGGTAATTATTAAGTGCCTGAAGTCGGATTTGAACTCAGGCACTCCTGACTCCAGGGCCGGTGCTTAATTAATTTTTAACACAGTCCAGAAAAATCTGCCTCCAGAAAAATGGTTAACAACTAACACTACACATGGATACACAAGGTTACTAATCCTAGACCTTTCATTTTCTGTTTCACTTTTTCAGAAGTGGAAAATAGATAGTTTGTATGAAAAGAGGAAATGATCTTTTAAAAATCTTCTAACAACTTCTGGGTAGAATGGGTGAAAATGGAGAGATTGGGGGACCGCAATTTACCAAATAAGGGATTGGAATGTCCCAGGGAATATTATAAAAAGAGAAGCATCTTAAATGTTATTTTTTTAAAAGACAAAAATGTAGTACAATATTTTTTTTTTCTATTACATTCAATACAAACAGAAGAAAAGGAAATTAAAGAAGCGGCATTGATGATGTCACATTAAAGAATTAGACTTTAGTTTTTGTGAGCTGTCCTTTAGATAATATGTTGCACATTGCCACTATGACTAAGGATTTCTTTTCTGGATATCAACTCTTTTTAAATGGAATGAGGTACCATCAAGATATGTCTACAGGACATTCCACCAACTGGTCCTCTACCTACCTGTATAATTGCAAAATGAGGATGGTACAGTCAACAAGTGCTTATATTAATATTCCTTCGGGGATCTCCTGTAAACAATTGGTGATAATGTAAATTGGTTTTATGGTACATTTGGAGAGCAACCTAGAAACAACAACGACAACAAATAACAGCTAGGAAAAAACTCTGTTACTAGATAAAGACATTTCTGTAAAAGGGGAAAAAATGCATAAAGATGTTCACAACAGTAAAATTTAATAAGGAAAATTGGCAGTAAATCAAATGCCTACAAGTAGGAGAACAGTTAGTATATAATGATATATTAGCATGATTTAACTGTGTCAGCACGTGCACTAGATGACATATGCACATACATATAACAAATAACATCAAGTGAAAAAACACATTATGTGCATGTTGATGACAACTTCAACAATGAGTATTTAAAAAGCTACCTTCCTTCCTTCTTTCCTTCCCTTTTACTGACCCAACAGTTAGCTTCCTCCCACCAAAACAGTCGAAGCCCTCCTTTTGAGCAGTTTTTATAGTTAACTAACTTTATTATATTACTGATTGTTTTTTAAAATGTAATCTCCCATTCTTTCCTTCTACTACTTCACTTCTCTGCTGAGAGATGGGAACCTTGAAACATCATCAAATTCTGGAGTTTGACTGGGCATTGAATCAATCAAAATTTTTATAGCTTTAAAAGTTTTCTACTTTTTTTGATGTTTTATTTTATAAACTGTTCTCTGATTTCTGATCATTTTATTCTGTATCTGTTCATGCAAGTTCCTCCAGGTTTCTCTGAAGCCATCACTTTTGTTATTTCTTAGAGCACAATGATCTTCTTTAGTCATATGCCATAATTTGTTCAAGTTTCCCGATCAACAGACATATTTTTCCCAATATTTTTTACAATAATAAGAGCTAATATAAATATTTGTGTATAAATATGGGTGTTCTTCCTCTGATCTTTTTAGGCCTAATTGTGACATAGCTGGGTAAAAGCAGATAAGCTTTTTGGTGACTTCTGGGTTCTAGTTTCAAATGGCATTCTAGAAGGTTGAAGTAATTTAAACCCCACCAACAAATATATTAATGTACTTTCTCTCCCACAACCCCTACAATAGCCATTTTCTTTTTTTTTTCTGATTATTTTTGCTAATGTGATATGTTAGAGGGAAAGCTCAGGATAATTTTAATTTTCATTTCTATTATAAATTATTTGAAACATGTTAAAATTTTCCTATTGATAACTTCCATTCTTTTTTTGAAAATTGCCTATTTATATCCTTTGGCTATTTGACTAATGAGTAAAAACTCTTATTCTGACATATTTGAATCAGCATCCTATATTTCTTAGATATGAGAAATCACTCCAAAGTTTTTGTTTTGATAGGGTTTCCCTTCTAATTCTAACCTTTCTGTGTGTTTTTTTTTTTTAAAACTTTTGGATGTATGAGACTTAAATTGTCAACTGAAATAACTTTTTAACCCTACTAGGCTAAATTTTCACCCAGAATTTTTTTCCTTAGAATACTTGATTCAACATAAAAGTTATCTATCTATCTATCTATCTATCTATCTATCTATCTATCTATCTATCTAACAATCAGATTCTCACTAATTTCATCATAACCATTCTGGACAAGGTAGTTTTATCTTCTCCACATGTTCTATTAATTTTCACACTTGTCCCCTGGTTGATGAGTTTCTAGGTCTCCACCTTGATTAGCTGTAGGCCAGCACATTATCTTTTAAATATGTTGTTGAGGTGTCTTGTTTTTTGCATGAATAATAATTAGAAATATTAGCACATGTGCTGTTCTATAAGAAATCATGAGGGACAGGACTTCAAAAAAGCTTGTTACATGAACTCATGCTGAGTGAAAATGGGCAGATCTAGAAGAATATTATACACACTAACAATAGCATTAGGTAATGATCAACTATGATGGACTTGTTCACTTCAGCAGTACAATATTCAAAGACAATTCTAAGACACTTGGTGAAGGAAAATGCCATCCATATCCTGAGAGGGAACTGTGAACTTTAAAAGCAGATCAAAGTTTATTATCTTCAATTTTTAAAAGTTGCTCTATATATTATGTTGTATTTTTCCCTTCTGTTTAGATTTGATTCTTCTTTCACAACATGATCAATATAGATCTATGCTGAGCATGATTACACATGTAGAGCTTATTTTAAATTGCTTTCTGTTGGGGAAGGAAGAGGGAAGGAAGGGAGGGAGAAAAATGTAAAACTCAAAACCTTGCAAAAAAAGAATGGCAAATACTACTGTTGCATGTTATTAGAAAAACAAATAAATAAAAATATTAATTAAAAAAGAAATAATAGTGTTATGATTTTCTTTCTCTACTTTATCTTGCCCTGGTTTAAGAGGGGAACCATACATGTAACAGGAGTTTGGTAGAAATATTTATTTTTTGTTTTTGTAAATAATTTATATAATATTACAATGAATTGTGCTTTGGATTTTTTAGAGAAGTCTATCTGGTTTAGATATTATTTTCTTTGAGAGTTCTTTTATGACCTGCTTAATTTCTTTTCTATGACTGTGTTTTTCAGATTCTATACTTGCTCTGTCAATTTGGATTTTTTTGTAAATAGTGATTTATTTCAATTTTATTTAAGTTATTGGGAGTTTTTTGCATTGTTTCTAATGCTTTCCTTTCTTTGTTCTTCCTGCAAAACATTTCTATATTAGCTTTGTTGCAAAAGAAAATACAGACCAAAAAATAAGAACTCAAGACCAAGGAAACAAAAATAAGTATAATACTTGTTTCTTATACCACAAGTTGTAACATATGATTACAAATTATGCTATAAGAAATGATAAGCAGGATGCTTTCAGACAAATCTGGGAAGACTTAACATGAACTAATATATAGTGAAATGAGAAGAACCAGGAGAACACTGTACATGGTAACAGCAACTATAAAGGATGTGATGAACAGTGAAAGATTTGATTATTCTCAGCAATTGAATGATCCAAGACAATTCCACAGGGCTTATGATGAAAAATGCTACTTACCTCCAGAGAAAGAACTGACAGCTTATGAATGCAGACTGAAGAATTCTGTTTAAAAAGGATTATTCTTGCTTTTTTGGTCCGTTTTCTTTTTCAACCAATATAGAAAAGTTTTGAATGAATATACATGTTTAATTTATATCCAATTACTTGCCTTCTCAAGGAGGGGAGAAAAAAGGGAGGGAGGGAGGGAAAGAATTTTGAACTCAAAATTTTAAAAAATGCTAAAAAATGTTTGTCTAATGACTAATATGGAAGTATGTTTTGCTGTGCACCTTTATCAAAGGTGCTTGATTTCTCAATGGGGGAAATGGTAGGAGAGAATTTGGAATTTAAAAATTATGAAAAATGAGGATTAAAATTGTTTTTACTCATAATTTGAAAAATTGTTTTATACATATTTTAAAATGTAAATTACAAATACTAGTTTTATCTGAACTCTTCCTCTTCTTATACTGAGATCATCTTAACCCTTGGGTCTGCATCCTGAATTTTAAGTGGATATATTATTAGAGATTCCTCTAATGGAGACTTAATAAATGGTAACATAGGAGTTTGGTAGAAACCATTAAATATTTCCTAATTTATTATGTCTTAGGAATCCAGGAATATAGACCAGAGGCTAAGACGTGTTCATCAACCAATTTCTCATTTTCATTTGACAAACATCTTGTCAAGTTTTATTCACTGGATAATTTATAAGATCAAGCTTGTACTTACATGGGAGACAGAAGCAGTCTATATAGATTGGAAAAACCTTCCCATTGACTCTCAAGAGGACACAGAGGCAGAAGATCTGAAGATCAGCATCTAAAATTTAAACAAAAATATTAATACTTCAGAAATCTAAGCTGTTTGCACTTTAAGTCTTCTAGAATAATAACAAAAATATACTTTTTGCCCATTAAGTATCTTCCTTCTCTGTCACAGCAAAAAAGAATTTTTTTAAGAAGGAAAAAATGATGATTAAAATAAGCAAACCAAATCAAACCATTCTTTCTGCTTAGGAAATAGGGGCTGGAAAAGTTGCTGTTCAGGCAGTGACATATGTCTCCTTTTCCTGGTGTTTGAGAAGTTGAGGTGTGGTTGTTGCTATGGGAACTAGTTGCTATTTCACAGATCATCAAGGTTTGCTTCTCAAGATGTCTAGTGAGATAAAATATGGTGCAAAACTAGAGATCCAATAACAGAAGAAAAGGAGGGAAAACAGAATGAACAAAAGATACCTGGAGATTTCTATTTCTACAACTAAATCTACAACATCATGACCAAGCAGCCCATAATTCAGGAGACCTGAAAAGGATAGCATCAGGATTAAGTAGTTTCCTTTCACTGCCTCTGAATCTGGAAGACAATATAGCCAAATCCAAGCCACATTATGCTATTGCCTAAATGGCCTAATTTTGCAATTGGAACCACTTTCAGCAATGGGATAAGCAAATTCTGTAGTAGAAAAACCAAAGCTGTAAAGTCATCTTCTATGATTATCCTACCTTTTTACATTCATCATTGCTTCTCTTGTTCTAGACGTGCCGTTTACAATTTAAGTTGTCTTTATAGTCATCTGTACTTTTCCTCCTCCTTGAGTCATAAAAATTTAATTGCTGAAAGCTTACTACCTTTCGTGGGCCAATTTCCTTAGCAAAATATTAGCCCAAACATTAGTCAACCTAGCTTTTCCCTGAAGCCCTTGAAATTCTTTCTCCCCACATCTAGTGTGAACATCAAACTATGCCTAGCTATCCTCTCTTCTATCATAAAACTTTATCATGATGTGATCACTTGCCCCTAAATTTCTCATCTTTGCTACTTTAACAATTATTCCTTCCAACGTGGTGAAGATCAGATACAGAATTGGAGTTGCCTTGTCATTCTACTTCTGAAGAAAGAAATTATCATTAAGTCAAGTCCCAAATATACGAGATATTATGTTTTTGTCAAAGGAAGAGTTTAACAGTTGAAGTTACCAGTGCTAAAATATTGTGCTAGATTTAAAAATCTATTTCCCAAATTCTTTCTCTAATTCTTCTGACTTTTTAGATGATCTATAGTTTATTTCTAGAAACAGTGCTGCTCCTGTTACTAATATTTTATACTGTGCCCCCTACCCCACTCCATATTCTCCTTAATTTTCTCAATTGAGTTTGAGAATATTTTAAAGAATTTTGTTCCATTTGAATAAAGGATTTCATTCCAGAATTATATTCCAAAATTTCTGGAATGCAGTCAAGAGTAGTTTGGGGGAAATTTTATATCACTAAGAACTTTAATTAATGAAAGACAGAAGAGATCAACAAATTGGGTGTGAAATAATACAACTAGAAAATCAATGAATCAAAAAATTACAAATAAACACAAAATAGGAATTCTGAAAAGATAAAGATGTAAAACAACAGAAAAAATCTTTTGGTTGGGATGAAAAATAAGGAGATGATTTTTCAAAAAAGACTAATAAAATATACAAAGTATTAGCTAATTTAATAAAAAGAAAACCAAATAACTGATTTAAAAAATAAAGTGAATTTATAACAAATGAAAGGAAAATAAATTACTATAATCTATCATATACCCAATTATATAACAATAAAAAATACAAGATTAAGAGAACAAGAAATAAAGAATTTAAATATCACGATCTCGTACAATTTACCCCCTCCTCCCACCTCACTAAACTGAACAAGTCATTGATAAACACTCTAAGGGAGTTTCACCAAATGGTGAAAAACCCCTAGACCCTGATGAATTTACAAAAGATTTCTAACAAACATTAAAAAAAATTAACTTCAATATTAGAAAAATTGTTTGTAAAGATAAGAGAGAGGAGGAATCTTGCCAAACTCTTCTCAGATAAATATGGTCCTGATATTCAAATCCAAGGAAAAGACAAATCAGAGGTAGAAAACTATGACCCAATATCTCTCAAGAATGTAAATGCCAAACTAGTAAATAAAATATTAGCAAAGAGTCTGCCAATAACATATTCAAAAATTTATTCATTATAATCAGGTTGGATTTAACCCAGAAAATTTGGATCTGGTGCAACACCAGGAAAATTATGAATAATAGACAACATCAATAACAAAAACAAATAAAAATCATATGATTTTGTCAATGCAAAATAAGATTGACACATATTAAAGCACTTTTCCTTAATATGAGTTATCTCTCTAAAACCTAGAGTTAGCATTATTTACAATAGAAACATGAGCGGCCTTTCAATAAGATCAAAGCAAAAACACCCATTGTCACCAATATTTAATATAGTTCTGTTGAAGAGAGATGCAGAAAGTCATGAAACCATGATGCTCTGCTCTACCACAAGTTTGTTTCTCATCTCAAATGGCCCTTCCTGCAGCAAGGCAGCCAAACTTTGACTCTTCCCTCATAGAGCTACTCTTCCACTCTCCAGAGGCTATTCCAGTCTGATTCCCATCCCTCAAGTCCATTCCTCCCTCTAAGCTGAGAGCGCATTGGTTCATACTTCACTGAAAAAATTACAAGAGTTCCAGATCTAGACATCTCACCTCAGGTACAGTCATATTATCACAAAATCATCTTTTAGACATCTCAAGCCGGATGTTCCAAAAGCTTCTCAAATTCAACTTATCCTGAACCAAACTAATTTTCCTCACAAAAACTTTATGGAGGGGAAAACTCTTCTTAACTTCCCTATTACTATCAAAAGGTTTCATCATTCCTCAGTCTCTGAGGTTTGTAGTCTCAATGTCATACTGACTCCTCACTCTCACTCACACTTGACTTTGACAGCAGTAAAATACTGTGATTATGTTATATCATTTTATCATTAGATCATAACATATCATTATATCATAATATAATCATTGTGATTATATTATACCATGTTATATTTTCATCAGACAGCTAAAGCTTTATGTGGTCTTTTATGACCAAATGGCCATAAACTGTGGGAGCCAGATATTTCATTCATTTCATCCAGTCTAACCTGCTTATTTATTTTACATATGAGGAAACTGAGGCCAATTGTCTTGCTTCACATCACACAGGGAGTAAAGAGTTGAGAGCTGGGTCCAAACCGTGTGTATTCTCCACATACTGCATATACAGTAAGTTGAATAAAACCTCCTCATCTTTTTAACTCATCAGTACCTGTAATTTCCAAAGGATTCCAGGGAATTTAATTCAGGTTTGACAGATCTAAGTTAATAAAGACATTGAGTATTCAAAGTCATAGAACAGGTTCTTTGAAAAAGCATGACTTCAATCTTTAGTGTAATTTAGTTGAAATTCTTCTATGAGGAAAATTTTGGGTGGGGACAAAAAGAGTCTGAGTATTGCCTGAGTATTTTCTTTGAGTTTAAGTCTCAATGTAGGGAGAGTAAACAACTGGAAGCAAAAGCAGAAACTGTCCAAATCTCAGGTCACAGATTACTGCATGTCTGGCAGCCTGATGAGAAGGCCTTGCACAGGGACACGCTGTGCCCTCCTCCACTCCCATGCGCTGGAGCAGAGCAAACCCATGGCCAAGCACCAGGGCTTTGTGTGCTCCAGAAACGAATCCTGGGCCTTTCAATGTGCTTGAGAGGACGGGCAGCATTGACTGGTGTACAACATCCAAAGCAGCAACAAGCCTGGCCTGGTAAAGGCAGTGCCCAGAGAGGGGCGGCTTCCCAATTGTTAACCCCTTTCTTCAGGAGTAAAGTGGTAAGATTCATTTGAACTCAAGTTGGCTGTACCTTGGCATGCAGTAGGTGCCATTAGCTAACATTATTATCTTTAGTTAAAGAACTGTCTTATTTTTTTACATCAAGGAATCAATGCTATTATTTCAGAAAAATCTGCAATGTCATTGTTATTACCTTCTCTTCATTTCTCCAATAAGAAAAACATCTTTCTTGTTTGTTTAATAAGCTATTTAAATACAATACTGAAAATTACCTGTCCCCAGTCTTCTTCCCTTGGGATGCCTCCTCCCCAGTGGCTTATCTATGACTGGAGGGTCCCTGCCCCACACCATTCTTCCCACAAGAGTCACTTCTGTTCCACACCCACTCCTGCCTCTCAGAACTTTCCCCCACCCTCAACCTTGCGGAAGGTATGCATCTCTCTTCTTGATTGATGTCTTCCCCCCTCCCCATTTGAATTTAAGCTCTCTCAAGTGAGGAACTGCATTTTTTTTTTTTTTTTGGTTTGTATTTGCATTACCAGAGTTCAGAACAGTTCTTGGCAGAGAATAAGAAATGTGCTCTCCGTTCCTCTACATCCCTCTATCTCTGCCTCCTTCTGTCTTATCTGCCTATCTGAAGTCAGCTTTAGTTTTTTATTCTGCTTTGTGGTAAGAGAAAGAAATGATCCATCTGTCTATCCATCCATCCATTTATCCATCCATCTTCCTATCAAGTCATCTATTTACCTGTCCATGTATCTCTCTCTATTCTTCTACCTATCTATCTATCCATCCAACTATCTGTCCACCTATCTATCCATCCATCTCTAACCATCTATCCATCCACCTATCCATCTATCTGGTGATTCTATACAAAGAGACACAAAATAGAATCATAAGATGATAAATATTCATCTGGTCTAAATTTGCTGTTCGGATGGGGAAATTAAGTCCCATATCAGTTATCTGATTTTCTCCAGGCCATTATAGCTTAATGATCAGGTAGCAATGAGAACTCAGTTTTCCTGATTAGAGGTCTGGCCTGCTGCACTGTCAGTCAAAGGCTCCACAAATCTCTGGGTGAAGATTACAGCCTCTTTAGGGCAGACCTTCTGCTACTGTGATTTGGTTCAAGGAGGAGACCTGCTGCGTGAGTGTTTACTGAAAAAAAAAAAGCAGGGGAGATCACTCTTAGTCATGAGAAATGGAGGTTCAAACCCTTAATGGAATAGGGTCAATGTCTTGGTTGGATTTCTTTTCTTTTGCCATAAGCAAAGTTATTGGTAACAAAGAAGGGAATATGTATTTGCAAAGTATTGAGATATAAAAGTGAGGCATTAGCAAAACTTTAAAATATAGCTCCAGATAATAAGTTGAGAATGGGGTTGAGTGTGAGGGAGAGGGCAGTCTTTTATTTTAATAAGGTAAGACCAATTCTGTGGAAATGGTGATTGAAGCAATGATAGTTTTCAAACCCTTCATCCTGGGCCATCTTCAAGCATGCCCCCACTTCACATCTGTCAAACTGACCTTTGGTTCTGATCAGGACACCCTCTACTCTATAAAACTCTATTACTTTCAGGATCAAATATAAAACCCTCAGTTTAGATTTTAAAGTCCTTCCTAACCTGATTATTTCCTATATCCAGTTTCCTTACACCTTATTTTTCTCTTTAATCTACTCTGTAGTTACAAGACATGGACCTCCTTATAGTTACTCCAAAAAAGACACTTTTTTCTTCCTACTCAGTGAATTTTTCCAGACTGTCCCCTGGGTCAGAAATGCTCTTTTCTCACCTCTGCCTTCTGGCTTCCTTTGCATCTCAGTCTAAGTGGCTCCTCCTGCAAGAAGTCGTTCCCAGTCCTCCTTAATTAGAATCAGCATCTTCACTCTTTTTTTTTAGGTTTTTGCAAGGCAAACAGGGTTAAGTGACTTGCCCAAGGCCACACAGCTAGGTAATTATTAAGTGTCTGAGACTGGATCTGAACCCAGGTACTCCTGACTCCAAGGCTGGTGCTTTATCCACTATACCACCTAGCCGCCCCAACATCTCCACTCTTAAGTTTCTCTCCGATCTATCCTGTCCGTATCTTGTATGGACACAGTTGGTAACATGTTGTCTCCCTTGCTACATTAGTGAGAGCCTTTGGTGGCACAGTGGATTGAGTTGTGGGTCTCGGGTCAGAAAAATTCATCTTCCTGAGTTCAAATCTGTTCTTAGAGACTTACTAGACGTGTGATCTTGGGCAAGTCATGCAACCCTGTTTGTCTCAGTTTCCTCATTTATCAAATGAGCCAGAGAAGAAATGGCAAACCTCTCCAGTATCTTTGTCAAACAACATACCAAGAGTTGGGTACAACTGAAAACGAACAAGGACAATCCTCAGGTCTTTGCATGAAGCGTGGAACATATCAGCCCTTAATAAGTGCTGGTTGAGTTGACTTTGATGTTCTTCCAACATTGTAACTCCTGGTTCAAAAAGGGCAGATGATGCAGAGGGGACCCCACTCACAGCTCCATGTGTCCTTCCAGTTTTACAGGAGGTGCCAGGATTTACTAGAGGGTCTTCTCAGTGAAAGCTTTTCTGGCCCTGACTAAGCCCCGGATGCTTGGGACAGTTACTGCCATGCTAAAAGGCGAAGAAAGGTCCCGGGGAAAATCCCAATTCTGTACCTCTTTTCTGCATCTCCAACTCGTTGATGGAGTAAACTGTAAAGAGATTAATTTTCTTCCTAAAAGGATTCTTAGAGATCACATCCTCATGCCAAACTTGCAGCAGCTTCTAACTGTGGCCTCATCACACCTTGGGGTTGACTAGGAGACTGCTGCTCCCAATCTTATTTTTGGCTTAATCTTCTAGAGAGCTGTTGGTAGAGTGGGCCTGGAGTAGGGAAGATGTGAGCTTCAATCTCTCTACAGACACTCACCAGCTGTGGGACCCTAGATAAGTCACTCTATTGGCCTCAGTTTCCAGATCATGAAATGGAGATAATAATGGCACCTACCTCCCAGAGCTGTGTGAGCATAAAATGAGAATATATATATATATATATATATATATATATATATATATATATATATCTTTTCAAACCTTAAAAGACTATATAAATACTATTTGTGGTTATTAGTATCTTTACATGATTTTCCTACACAAAGTTGTTAAATTTGCCATCTCCAACACTCTCCCCACCAGTGCACCAGTTCTTGAATTTCAGAGCCTTATCTTGAGAATCAGAGAGAGATTATTCATTCTATTTGGAATGCCTTTCCATCTTCTCTCCACCCCTCACACAATTAATTAAGTATTTATTAAGACATACCAGACATTGTCCTAGGCACTAAACAAAGATAAAATCATCCCTGCCCTCAAGGAGTTCATGCTTCTACTGAGGGAGATAAGATGTATTCAGAGCAGTATACATCAATATGAGGCGAGAGGCAGCCTGAAGGCAAGGACAGAATTAGCCTTAGCATTAGTAAGATGTGAAATCAAAACTCACTTCTGATATATACAAAGTTGTAGATAGTGTAGGTCAATTAATTTCCTAGTGCCTTATTCAACTTTCTAAGATGTTAGATTTGAGAATAGGTGCAAATTAGAGGTCATTTTGTTCTCAAGACCTACCCATATCAATGATATCACAGTCCAGTCAAAAATAAAATAATAATTTGGAGAAGAGGATCCTGAAACCAGAAAGGCCTCATGTAGGAAATAGCGTGTGAGATGAATCAGTGTTGAGGGACACGATGGGTTCTAAGAGGCTTTAGGGAAGAGGGAAGACATTCCAGGTACAGAGGGAGAGCCTATGTAAAGACATATATATATATATATATATATATATATATATATATATATATATATATATATATATATATATAAATAACATCATATAAGAGGAAGAATAAGGACAATCTGACTAGGCCACAGTTTCAGTGAAAGGGTAAATAATGCAAAATAAATCTGGAAAGGTAAGCTAGAGGCAGGTTTCTGAAAGGCTTTATGCCAAATAAAATAGTCTGTATTTAATCCTAAAGATAAAAGGAAACCACTGGAATTTATTGTACAGGGGAGATCTAAATAATATAAATCTTTTAAGGCCCACCTTAAAATCTTATCTCTTGCATGCAGAACTCAAGACCAATCTAGTCCAAAGCAATGTCTCTAATTGCTGAATTTATTAGTAGCTGTATCATTTATTTGGCATTTAATCATGTTTTGCCTTGTAATATCCCATGTTGTTATGCTATTATTTAACTCATATTTAACTTAATTTTTTTCTTTTTTGTCAACTAGATATGCTTCTTGAGGGCAGGGGTTCTGTCTCATATTTACTTGATAGTTTTTTGGTACCTTGAAGATAGGTTATGAATAAATATTCAATGAATGAATGAATAATTTGTGCAGGGATGTTACAGACATAGGAAATCACATTTTTTAAAAAGTGATCTGCCAAGCTTTTTATTTATGAGATGAGAATGTTTTATCATCTTTACTGACCTTCATTCCAAGACATCTTCAACATTATTTAATTATTATCTGATTTTTTTTTTTACCATAGTTTGATTTTGAGCTTCTTTGGGTCAACTCTGTACTCAATAGGTGCTTAATAAATGCTGTTTGAATTAGAAATTTCAGTGACTTACAGTCTTTATTGAAAGACTTTTCAAGATGTCACGTTTTACATGGATGAGCATTTTCCATGTACAGAAGCAGAAAAGTAAAATGATCATTTTCAAAGCTCCTGGCCAAGACAAAAAGTGGAGCTCAGCCTCTTGTCCATCACTGGTCCAACCAGGAGATGCTCCCTTGTTAGGGACTCATGATGGCATAGAGTCTACCACCAGATGGCAGTAATAGACAATTGTTCATGAAAGGCCCTCTTTCCCCCTGCCCACATGGAAGGTCATATCATTAAGCAAAGCACTCAATTCAGTTCAGGCTAAGAAAACACCCTGATCTAAATGATTAAACTTGGATCTCTGGAATAACATATTATGAAGATGATAATAAAGGATATTTAATGTTAGGGAATGTGTGAAGATAATTTATTTATATTATACATATAAAATTAATAATTTACTGTTAGTGGATACTTTTATTTTTCAAAATGATTCATAATTTACTCAGAGATTTTCTTTCTCCATAATAGACTATATAAATTTTGCATTTAGCCTCAAATGATACATAGAACAATTAAAAAAATCCATTTTCAATGTGTATAATTTCTTTACTGCCTTGTCCTTAGCTTCCTAATTAGTGTATTATCTGTTGGAGGAATGAGTGATATTTAAAACTATGACATAAGAAGAGTGGGGGATGGAGAGAAGGGAGCAAGTTAGCTCTCTTTAGAGACATAAAGGAATGTCATAAAGATTGACTAGATCTGTTCAGTATAAGAAACAGAATATAAAACTAGAAAGTCACAGGGTTGTATATTTTTGACTCAATAAAAGTACACCTTTCTAAGAATTAGAATGTCTATGAAATGGAAAGGGTTACCTCTTGAGGTAGTAAGATCCTCATCACTGGAGACATTCAATAAGAAGCTGAAGGGCCACTTCTCAGGAAAGACATGAAAACACTTTATGCTTGAGGGTGGGATTTAGGTTATGTGAGAACTAGAGCCCTTCTAAGTGTAAGAGGCTCTATCTCTGTTTTTCTTATTACCTTTGAGGGTGGGATTTGGGCTACAGGAGATCTAGAGCTCTTATAAATCTAAGAGGCTCTATTTCTGTTTTTCTTATTACCTCCCCAAAGGACTCTTGCTTTAATATTACTAGTCAGTCAATTGGAATTTTGCAATTCAGAAGGAAGAAAAATGAACAAGTTCACAGTGAAAGAGACTTCCTTTAATCCACCAAGAAATTGGAAGACCTTTATAATTTGGCAGCTTTTAATGGAAGGCAAAATGAGACCATCTAAGACAAGATGATTCAGTATCCTGCAGAATGAAGCCAATTGATAACTTTTAAAAGTACAAATATTTTCTTAGGTGTCCCCTATGAACACATTCAAGGAAAATTGAATGGAAAAGATATTTCTTTTTATCTCATGAGAGTCTAAATGTTAAGAGTAACTAATTGTTCAATGAAGCAATATCAATGTCATACTTCTGGGGAACATGTTTCTGCATAAGAATAATAAATACAGACTGAGAGAGAGAAATTTCCATGTGATAGAAATGTCTGGAGGTTGCCAGTACCAACTGGTGAACAGCTCTGTTCTAACATGCATATCCTGCTAGTCTATTTGGAGCTCTCCTTCATTTTTACCTTTTTTTTTTCTGGTGGGGCAGTGGGGTTAAGTGACTTGCCCAAGTTCACACAGATAGTAAGTATCAAGTGCCTGAGGGCAGATTTGAACTCAGGTCTTCCCGACTCCAAGGCTGCTGCTCTATCCACGGTGCCACCTAGCTGCCCCTCTCCATTTTTAGGAGAGCTTTAGCTAAGGTTTGTTGGAGACCCTGATAAATTTTGGGGAAGATTCAATTCCAGGCTTGGTGGTCCTAGACCTATCCATTTCCTAACATGCCTGGACTGAATTCTTTGAGGAAATTCTCAAATCATATCCTGGGGAGAAGGTTACTCTAGTTCAAGGGGAAAACAGACATTTATCCTTGTGGGGATTCCTTCTGGTTCAAGACATATCTATGGGCATCTTGTTCTGAGACTTGTCACAGGAAAGCAGGGGTACCAACAACTCATCCTCTTTTCTCCTGCTCCTCTGGGTCAAATGATCCTCTTGGCTTAACCTTTTTATCTATCTTGTACATGAAATCTCTATACACATGTATGTAGATAGACAGAAATATAACATTTAAGAGAGAAAAGGAAAGGAAAGGAAAGAGGGAGGAAAAGAAAACTTTCCATGCTACTCTCCTTGAATGTGCTCATAATGAAGATCAAAGAACATATTTGTATTTTTAAAACAGATTTATTAGCTCTATCTGTAGAGTACTGAATCATTTTCTCTCAGACAATCCTATTTTGCCTTCCATTAATACCTGCCTACTTGTTAAAAGAAAGATATTTCAATCTACTGCTGGGTTAAAGAAGTCTTTTCCTGTGGGAACCCAGACATATACTCTGAATATTGTATAACTGTTTGTTTGCTTGTTTATTTTGGGGTTTTTTCCAAGGCAATGGAGTTAAGTGGTTTGGCCAAGGTCACACAGCTAAGTAATTATTAAGTGTCTGAGGCTGGATTTGAACCCAGGTACTCCTGACTCCAGGGCTAGTGCTCTATCCACTGCACCACCTAGCCACCCCTTAATTGTATATTTTTATAAACCTATAACAAGAGTTTCATGTCTTTCATCTCATTACTGAAAGTTAGAACTGGCTCTTGGTTGGAAAGGAGGAATTATAATTATAAATAGGTGAAATCTACTGAGTTCAGCTCTTACTAATATCTAATTTATTGAAAGATGTGCAAGAGTAGCATGACCTCACAATAGAAACAATGACTAGAAATGAAATGGGAATAGAGACCCCCAGTTTTCTTTCTTTCTTTGTTTTGCAAGGCAATGGGGTTAAGTGACTTGTCCAAGGCCACACAGCTAGGTAATTATTAAGTGTCTTCCTGATTTGAACTCAGGTATTCCTGACTCCAGGACTGGTGCTCTATCCACTGCGCCACCTAGCTGTCCCTGTGCCACCTAACTACCCCAAGACCCAGTTTTCTTCTAGGCCCTAATAGTATCTTAAACACATTTATAAACTCTTTAGGCTTCAATAAAGATTGCGATGTCTTTGTTTACCCATGCAGTCTGTGTGGGTCTCCCCGCTAGACTTACAATACAACATCAGATTTATAAAGATAATGGTGATTCACTCACATTAAAAACCACTAGTTTAAGAGCCTGTTCTCCAATACAAGGCAAACGTTGTTCACTCTGAGAAAATCAATATATGTTTTTAAGACAAAACAGGGATCCATGTGAGTCTTTGAATTGTGATTTCATGAAGGATCTTATCTATGAGATAGTTTAGAAACTAGCATGCTACAAGAGAATATAAGTAATCTCTCTGAAACATTAAGTTCCAGCTTCATATACCAAGTTGATAATGATGGACTTCTATAGAGAAATGAGCAAAGGGAGACATTTCAAACCATGAATTTGCTGCTTTTAAAGGCTATTTTAAGATATAATAGAGAGGCAAAATGATGTACATGCTAAATTATTGCAAATTCCTTTTCCCCAAGTCTTCTAGCTGCAAAATCATAAGGGAAGATGGCTATGCAATATTTACTTTTCCAGATATGGTCCTAAGTAAATTTTTCACTTCTTTCAATGTGTCCTAGACACAAGCTCAGCACAGCTTGATCAATACAATCTACAGCATTTAAATAGTTGTTCTCTTATACTCCTGAGTAAAAATAAGAGATAGTTTTGTCATCTTTTTTTCCTTACAGACATACCATGCCAGGTTACAGTCTAGGTTATAATAATGAAGTGTTTAAAAACAGCAGTGGTGGAAGATAATCATGCCTCAAATTGGTACCTTGGAACAACTTAAATTCACATCACTTCTTTTGCTTTTTCTTCCTTCCCTCCTTCCTTCCTTCTTTTTTTCTCTTCTCTCTTTCCTTCCTTCTTATTAATACCCATTTCAATGTAGAATCTGAGGCAACGGCTCACCTAGAGTTGGCCAAATGATGCCATGGGAATTCCTAAAGGTAATCAAGCATATAAAATCTGTAAAGGGAAACTTCTGAGTAACACACCTTGTGAACATGCTGCTTTGACCTCTTCTTGTAGCTTCAAAGACTCTTCTGCTTGATTGTGTAACTCATAGCCTTGAAAAAATCCAGGCAACCATGCCAGCAGCTTCTCTGCATTCACCTGTCCCTACAGGTAGTAAAGATTAGAGGGATCAGAACCACAGTGTTTATAAAACTTCCCTCCCCCACCCTCTGCCAAGTTCGAAGTTCATTTTCTTATTCCTAAAATGGAGGGAGTGGTGATTAAAAGAACATTTAACCACTCCGAGAAGGAAGCACACACCCTTAAGGAAAAATAGCAAAGGATGAGGCATGCTTACAATAATATTTCAAAAATCCTGCTACTGGCACAAACATCACAATACAAGGGGGAAACAACAAAAAGCATAAGGTTTATTCTTTTCATCTGTACTTATTGAATCTCGTGACTGTGTATACTCTTGTTGCTAGGTAGAGAGAGCACTTGAAAGCAAATTTCATTCCTAAGAAAGAAGGCACCTTGCCTCTTCTGCTTAAGATTTCTAACCTGTGCCATATTTTAAATTAGAGAAAGGACCTTGATGAAAAACCACCACAAAAATAATTTCCGTTGAATTTAACATGTTGAGTAATCTGTGATCAAAGACACAATATCCAATACAAGCCTGAATTTTCAGATTATTAACATACTTATTTTAAACTCCACCAACTTCACACATTTATTTATTTATCATCATCACTTCTGCCTCACTTGGTCATCCAAGGCTGATTAGTGTTTGTATGGGGAGGGTCTTCTACAGAAAAACTGAGAAGAACGTGGCAAGATTAAGGTTGTCTAAAGCCATAATGAATTCATTTGTGCTCTAGAAAATGACTCTTCCCCCTCCCCATTGCTGCTGCTCTTGAAAGGGCCCATGGGACTATGGAAATGAGTATTTGAATGGCAGGGATGGTTGACCAATTCAGGCAAATTTTCAAATCAATTCCACAAAAAAATCATACACTTCTCCTGTCCTGCATACAGGATTATTGGTACCTGAACTGATCTTGTGTTTACTACTAAGCTTTACTTTCAATATATATTCTCTTATCATTCCAAAATAATCAGTAATAGGAGGAATCTAAGAGAAAGTTCTTCCCTATCCTTCTTCCCACACACTTCATGGAGACAGTCACCTCATCCCTGTTCCACATCCCCAAAGTAAGCCCCCCCAAAAGTTATGCAAAGTACAATTTGACTTTAGTCTGCTAAAATGTTTCACCCTTCCCATTTTTCAATAGGTCCTTCTCCTCTTTTTTCACCCAAACTCGCCAAACATTTTGTGTGTGTGTGTGTGTGTGTGTGTGTGTGTGTGTGTGTGTGTGTGTGTGTGTGTGTGTCTTACTGGGATAACTGGGATTTGTAGAGGGTTTGCCAAACCTGTCAAACAGGCACATGGTCTAACTAAATTCTTCTTATGGTTAAACACCCCTCAATGGGGAATTCAAACATATTTCCTATTTCTTCATTTATAAGCTCACACAAAATACCCCCTGTATAATAAGTTTATTATTAACCCTGAAACCTTTCAAAGGTTACCCTTACAGTATTTAATTGAAAGGCTTTAAAATATTTAGGAAAGGTTGCTGCCCTGGTTCTCTCCTTATTTCTCCCTTCCTCCGGCACATTCGGTCTCCCTTGGATTACTACCTATCTGTGGCAGATAAAATGGGACCAGATGCAGCCCCTGCCCTGGAGCAGAGTCATTCAGCCTGAGCCCACAGGTCTGGAGGGAGCTGCCAACTCTCTCCTGTCCTCTACAAGGCTCCCCTGCAGGCCCGGGGAGCAGCCGGGTCCAGACTGTTATTAAGCTCTGTTCAAGTGTTTAATTAGGAAGCCATCGGGCCGCTCCTGCATTCTCTTGCTCGCCAGCCTAATTAGCCACCCACTCACATACTCTCTTACTCACTTTCTCATCCGCCCAAGCACACATACCTCCCACCTCATTCACTTTCTCACTCCCTAGCCCCAGTGTGGTCTCAGAGCCTCCACTGGCTCATGGGCCTTACCTGAGCCAACGGGTTCCTCAATCACCCCCAACACAGGAGGAAGGGAAGCACTTGCTCTGCCACAGAGGCACTTAAGCTTAAAAGAGTTATTTACCACCAATCTACTTGAAAGATGACATTGAAATTTAAGGAGTAAGGGGGAGGCGGCTAGATGGTGCAGTGGACAGAGCACCGGCCTTGGAGTCAGGAGTACCTGGGTTCAAATCCGAACTCAGACACTTAATAATTACCTAGCCGTGTGGCCTTGGGCAAGCCACTTAACCCCATTGCCTTGAAAAATCTAAAAAGGGGGGGGAAAGGGGGAGCAAAAGTGGGGAGAAATTAAATTCACTAAAGTTCCCCTTAATCTTAATATTAAGAATTTCCTCCCTTCATTGACAGAATCTTGGATCTGTTCAGACTTATCTTGGAAATGTCAAATGTATAACTTCAGGTGTGTCATTTCATTTTAGGTTTTTCTAACAAAGGTTTTCTTCAGATAACAGATTTCTGTATGTTGACACCATTTTGAAAATTCTGATCCTGATTCTGCTTAGGAGCATAACCTTATAACTTGGTAGCCTTGAATCCACAAAGGTGGACTGGCCTTGTATCAGACAGACTGTGCATTCTTGAACTGTTCTTCAATAGTGGGGAGAGATCATGCTGGTCAGAATGGATACTCCAGACAAGTCCTCTAATGATCAACAGAATGTTCTACAATAGACAGACCACAGCAAAAATTCTTCTTGATTTCTACTTTATTTACTAAACCAATAAAGAAGGTTGTATGATCTTTGGGTATACATTTGTTACTTTTTAAGATACTGAAAAGAGGAGTTGATTAAAGGTCTGTAATGGAAAGAGCAGTGACGTAACTATTGAGTCAAATGATGTACAGTAAGACTTGAATTGTGGAAGATGTGGGAATTCATCTCACATAATAAAAATCGGTAAGAGATGAAGAATATACAAACAAGGAGGAAGGGGGGGTGACACAAGCATCACATAAATCTCACTTTCATTTGAACTGGACAAAGGGAGGGTGAACACAAAATATGCTAAAGAACTATAGCAAACTCAGCAGAGAAACAGGTGGAGATATTCAATTAGGGAAGACAGAATTGGTTGAGAAATTAAACATAAGCAGAACAAATTTGAATATTTGAGGGTGGAATATGAAGGGGCAATAGAAATAAAGAATAAAAAATTATGACTGGAAAAATACAGAGAAGGAAGAGCAGTGGAGAAGAAAGGTCATTTCAATTATAGATCGTGTTAAGTATATATCTTTAATTAAACATTCTCTTGGGTTTTTTTTTTTGCAAGGCAATGGGGTTAAGTGGTTTGCCCAAGGCCACACGGCTAGGTAATTATTAAGTGTCTGGGGCCAGATTTGAACTCAGGTCCTCCTGACTCCAGGGCCAGTGTTCTATCTACTGCACTACCTGGCTGCACCTCTCTTGTTTTTTTTAGCATCTTTGTAAAGAAGGGGTATGGAGCAAAGAGAGGAAAAATTACAAGAGGATAGGATAAAATTAAAACTGTAATAATTATAGCAGTTGACACAAATGAGATGAACTCACCCATAAAAAGAAAAAGAAAAGCAGAATGAATTAGAAAGCAGACTCCAACAATCTTTATAAAAAATAGACTTGAAACAGAAAACTCTGCATAGTTAAAATAAAGGATTCAAAGCAAAATATATTATGTTTCAGACAAAAATTTTAAAAAACTAGAGTAGCAATCATTACCTCAGTTAAAAAGTAAGAGACTTGGTTAAAAGAAATAAATAAGGAAACTATATTATGCTTAAAAGCATCAACTAGAAAATATAAATATCAATATTTGCTATTTATACATCAAATCACATAGCATCTAAATACTTAAAAGTTTGTTGAACTGCAAAGAGAAATAGAGAGTAAAACTATAATGATTGTGGATTTTGACATACCTCTTTCAGACCTAGACAAATCAAGCAAAAATATCAAATAGAAAGAAGATAAAAAATGAATAGAAATTCAGAAAAGTTAAATATGGTAGATCTCTGGTAATTCCTGAATGAGAACAGAAATAAGTTTAAATATTTTTCTGCTGTTCATTTCATATTTATAAAAAATGACCAAGCATAGTTTTTATTGACTTCAATGCAATAAGTTATATTTGATAAAGGACCTTTGATTAAAAATAATTACTGACTGAATAATTTAATGCTTAGGAGCTGGTCAATTAAAGAACAAATCATAAAAACAATATTGATCAAAAACAATGACAACAATGAGAATTGCCATGACTTTTGGGATGCAGCTACTGCAGTCTTTTAATAATTTTACCAACAAAAAGAGAAAAAAACCCAATAAATTAATCGGATATAGTTAGAAACATAGAAAATTAATGAAAAACCACAACTAAAGAACTTCTAAAAATCAAAGATTAAGACATAACAAAACTGAAGTCAAAAACTATATTGAAATGATAAAATTAGAAATCTTTAAAAAAAATTAAACAGTTAGTTGTTTTGAGAGGAAAAACAAATTGTTTCAAATTAATAGAAAAAGAAAGGGATTATTTAAACAGTCTACCATGAGAACAAAAAGTTAGGCAAGTCAAAATGAAAAGTAGAAAAAAAAAGAAAAAATGTGTTTAAAAATGAATTCTTTAAAATAGTCAATGGATAATTAATTCCAATATTAAATAAAAATGAAAACAAGAGAATCCTATCCAATTCCTTCTTTGACTCAAATATGATATTGTTACCTCACCTAGAGAGTAATCAGAGACAGAAAACCATAAACTCAATAGCCTGAATGAATACTGCTGCAAAAAAATTAGATAAAATATTGAGACTACGACAACATATTAAAAAAAGATAATAGACTATGACCAGGTTGGAGTTATATGAAGAATTCAGGTTTGTTCTATACAAAGAAAAGTTCAAATGACAAAAATCATATTAGTAACACAAAATAATAAGAATCACATTATCATATATTAATTAATAGGTGCTGAAAACATTTCCCCACAAAATTCAAGGACCATTTGTATTAAACACTAGCAATAGCAATAAGAAAAAGAAAATTAGATAATAAACACAAGCAAAGAAGAAACAAAACTATTTTTGCAGATGACCTGCTGGTCTATCTGAAGAACCATAAGGAATTGATTAAAAAATGAACTGAAAGTTGCAGGATTTAAGTTTACATAAATCTTAAGCATTTCTGGATATTAATAATAAAATCCAATAAGAAGAGATAGAAAGAGAAATTCCATTACTAGAAAATGGCATAAAAATATTTGGATATCTATTAATAAAAACATATTACAATCACTATATCAATACAACGATAAAGCTGGTTACAAAAATACAGACCTAAACAAATGGAGAAGTATTAATTGCTCAAGGTAAGACCATGTCAATTTAATAAAATGACAATATTACCCAAATTAACACATTTATAACAAACTACCAAAATATTTCTTTATAGAACTAAAAAATACATTAAAATGTATAATTAGCTATCCTATAGTCAATAAGTATAGGTAGCTAGGAGGCATAGGAGATGAAGAGCTGAGACTGGAATCAGGAAATTTTATTTTCATGAGTTCAAATCCAGCCTAAAACACTTAACAGTTATATGACTCCAAGCAAATCATTTGACCCCATTTATCTCAGTTTCCTCATCTGTAATGTGAGCTGAAGAAGGAAATGGTAAACCACTCCAGTATCTCTGACAAGAAAAGCCCAAATGAGGTCATGGAGAGCTGCTCACGACTGAAAAATTACTTGAATACAAAGAGTCAATGACACAGTCTCATCATTCCATGATTGAATAGCAGTTATTATTAGGAAATTCTTCCTTTTTTCTGTTCAAATATATGTCTTGATAATTTCTACATACTGGTACTAGTTAGGTCACAGCATGTATTTTAGAGTTGGAAGGGACTCAAGATATAATCTAGTCCCAATCTTGCACCTGAAAGGCTAACAGGGATGTCATCTAGGATAAGCCAATGTTAAAAATGAACTAGGTTCAAAGACAGGTCACAGAGAAGAATAAACTGATCAGTTTGGAGAAGTTGCAATTGTAAGGAACTCAGGAAGCAGTTCATATAGCTTTCATGAGACTCCATAAAAGAGATATCCTTAGTCAGATTATGTAGTTTGATTTTTGGTTTGGAAAAATATATTTACCTTTGACATAGGTAAAGAGTGGGCAAAGAGAAAATACTCCAAATTGGCTAGCCCCCTCAGTCCCAAAGGAATTTTCAAGGGACCAAAATGAGTTAAGTAAATTAAATAGAATATGAGATTTGAAGTTATCAAGATTACAAGATCAATAGATTTGATGCTGGAAGACACCTTAGAGACTATCTGGTCTTTCTACCTCATCTTTTACACAGATGTGAAATCTGAGGTCTAGCATGGTGAAGTCACTTGTCCAAAGTCACACAGGTAAGAAAGTAACAGCTCTGGAATTTGAATCTGGATGTTTTGATTCCAGTTTTACTGTTTTCTATCACAATATGGGTTAGGGGAATGATGGAGGAGAAGTCCAAGGAGAGCTGTCTGGTGGGTTTTTCTCCAGAGATGCTGGACAGAAGATAAAAGGGAACTGCAGATGAGGGTTCAGCTGATTAGAGAATGATGCCCCAACTTGAACCAGCAAGAGTGGAATGTCCTCTAGGGTTAGGACAGCTGCTGACAGTCATCACCAAAAATAATCTATCAACTTAAACGAGAGGCACAAAACCTAATAGTCACAAACATATCATGCCATTTGATTCAACAAGATTGAATGAAATAAATGTACAAATAAACAACAATTCAGATCTGCTCTATGCCCCCTTCTAGACATGCCTGAAATGTTCTAACCTTTGGCTCTGTTTTCTTTCCTTTTGGACAATTGTAGTACACGTCTGTGCCAGGCTGGCTGTACTGTTTTTGCTCTTTATCACTTTATGTCTATCTTTTGATTCTTCCAATTTTTATAATAGCAACAAAAAATTCACATTTCACAAATACACATAATTTATTCAGACATTCTCTAAGCATCTGACACTCAGGTAGTACCAAGTCTTTATTATTACAAATTAAGTAACTATGAATTATTTCTGCACAGACAGGTCTTTCCTTTCCCTCCCCCATTTCTTTTTAATTTCATCTTTATGACCAAGAGGCAGAATCCCAATCTTGGACTCTGTTAGACCTGAGACATCTGACAGCTCTGTGAACTGAGCAAGTTATTCAACCACTTTATGCCTGAGTTTCCATCTGAAAAATGAGAAGGTTGGACTTAATTGCCTCCAAGGTCCCTTGTGGTTCTAAATCAATGACCCTCTAAGACTTAGCAATAAAATCACTGGGTCAAAGAACATGATTAATTTTGTTTTGTTGCTGTATTTTTTAAAAATATTTTTATTTTTTATTTTTCCAATTACATATAAAAATAGTTTTCAACATTCACTTTTTTTGGTAAGATTTTGAATTCCATATTTTTCTCCTTTTCCCTTCCCCTCCCCTTGACAGTAAATAATCTGAATCAGGTTATACATGTACAACTATGTTAAATATATTTCTATATTAGTCATATTGTGAAAGAAGAATCAGAACAAAAGAGAAAAACATAAGAAGGAAAGAAACATAAAACAAAAGTGAAAATAGACTTTGAAATGAAAAGTAAGAAAATTAATCATGTAGAAAATACCATCCACATCCAGAGAAAGAACTATGGCATTTGAAGGCAGATCAAAGCATACTTATTAGACCAGATGGAAAGTGGGAGGTGAAGAAAGAATTAGCTGCATAATTCAGTATCTTGCTGACCTGGGTAGAATAACTGACTTAATTTTAACAAATTCATTACCCTTCATTCCTTGGCAATATAGTTTCATGAGCTGTTGAGGGTGGCCAACCTTTAGCTAATGACAAGTCTTGCCTCAAATTTAATCAGATTGATCAACAGACAAAAAAAAATTCAATCTGTCACCAGGTTCAATTTATAACCTTGCCACTTAGTATAAGGGCTTATACAGTGTTGGCAGAACCTTCAGGAAGGCAAAATGACCTCTAAACTCTCTACACATATGTAATTAGGCCACAAAGCAAAATAAACTGATCAAATCTATACTACTAAATAGCATAGGTTGGAATTGAAATCAGACAAATCCATCTAACCCTAACACATCAAATTCCATGCTTTTGAGTATTCACAATACATCATATTGGTAACTAGTATACATTTGAACTAGAAAAATAAAAATGAAAACAAATAATTAAGGGATCTATTTGATTTTAAATTCAACCAAAGCTAATTAATAGTTGGTAATATTTTTCCTTAAATGCATCTCTTTATATTTTACAATGAAGCTTCTTATTCTGCTAGTTTGGAGTGTATTTACATAATTTAAAAAAACTTTATTAATTATGCCTTTTGTTTCCATATTAGATACTTTTGGGGGGAGGTGGATATATATTCTTCCCTCTCCATCCCAAAGAATCCAGTCTTATAATAAATAAGTTAGGGGCGGCTAGGTGGCGCAGTAGATAGAGCACTGGCCCTGGATTTGGGAGCACCTGAGTTCAAATCCGAGCCCAGACACTTAATTATTACTTAGCTGTGTGGCCTTGGGCAAGCCACTTAACCCCACTGCCATGCAAAAACAATAAATAAAAAAACAAACAAACAAATAAAAATATTGAGAAGTTAACTGAAATCAAGTGACACATTATTTTTTTTATTTATGGAAAGGAAGAATTTTTTATTTAGCATTTGTTCTGGAGATCCAAATGGATTATTATAATTAATCAAAGTTTGGTTTTCTCTTACTTTTTAAAAAAACATCTTGTTTCTGTTTAAATTATTTTTAGTCCTTACATATGGTGTTCTTTTGGTTCTGGATACCTCACTAATCAGCAGTTCATAAGAATCTTCCCAGGCTTCTCTGAATTACTCAAATCATGTTTCACACAGTACAATGATATTATACTGGATTCAAAAGAACACTATTTGTTCAGTCATTCTCCTTTGTGTTTCCAGTTTTTTTGCTACCACAGAAAGTACTATTATGACTATTTTGGTAAAAATGGAGCCTTTTTTCCCTTTTTTGACATCCCTGGGGCGTATCACTCACATAGCCATAACAGTATCTCTATGAAGTGTCTCCCTTCTGCTAAGTACCTTACTACTAAAAGAATCTGGCATCATCTACAAACATGATGATTTTACCATATGTTCTCTTATCCAAATAATTTATATACAAACACCCAAGTATGTATGACTCTCTCTCTAATATATATATATATTATATATATATATGTGTGTGCATATATAAAATAAATAAACAAGATTAGCTTTAGTTCCAATCCCAAAGAAACCAACTTTTTATTCAGAAAAATATTATTAGCTCTTTATTTCCATGGGTCTAAGGAAAATTCCAAGAAATAATATAATTTTACTTCACAAGAAGTTAATTTTAGTTTTAAAATTGGATGTGGATGAAGTAAGTGAATCAAAATGCATAAGAAAACCACTGTGATAAGACATACATTTGAAATGAGCTACCTGTGGGAAGAACAGACTATTATATCAGTATTCATTATATTAGTCAGAAAAAAGAACAGGTTAACTTGGGAGAGATTTAAATGTCTCTCTTACTCTTGGCAAAGCAATTCATAATCATGCAAACCCGAGGAACTCTAAGCTCGAGCATTTACTTGTAATGATTGGGTCAATTTTGTGTCAGACGTCTGCATTCACATCCACTCAGAATATGAGATAATCTCATAATTAACTCACAGCTGCCTAAATTGTTTAATCAGAAAATGTTGGTTTTTAAAATTGTCTTCTATGTGCAAGAATGACTCCTCTTTTAATAATGCCTATTGTGTGCCAAGGACTAGGAATGTAAAGACTAAAATAAAGCTGTCCCTTCCTTCTATTGGAGGATACCATATACAGAAATACCGGGTAAACTCTTTTAGGATGGAGGGAGGGCACCAGCATAGACAATGAGACCTGAGCACGGTTTTAAAGGAAACAAGGTATTTGTCATTATAGTAAGCTAGATTCCCATAATGATGTCTTATTGACATAGCATCAAAGTTGAAAACTGCCTTTGAGGTCATGTATTTAAACCCTTTCCTTTCCTTTATAGATGAGAAAACTGCTCTACAGAGTTGCTCAAGGTCACAAGATCCGCAAGTGGTGGAGAGGGGTGAAATCAGATTTTGTCACTACAAAACTAGTTCTCCCATTCCATCCCTTCCCCCTACACACAATGCTTCCCGATTTAAATGAAATTTTTATTTTTTCGATGAACAAAAATAGATTTTCCTGCCTCTCCATGCCACTCTCCCCCCACATGGGGAGACATTTATGTATTTGTTTGTTTGTTTATTTATTGTGCAGAATCAAACAAAATGAATCCCAATATTGACCATGTCCAAAAATGTCTCCCTCTTCATCCTGAATCTATCATCTCTCTTGTACACAGCATTTTAAGGTTTAGAAAGTACTTTGTTCAAATCAACTTTATAAAGTGGGTAGCGTGATTATCCCAGTTTTACAGAGGAAGAAACAGGCTTGGAGAGAAACAGCTTATGGTACTCCAGTCCTATATTCCTTTAACTCTGTCTCTGTAGTCTACACTTATCAGTTTACAAATGAGGAAAATGAGGTAGCGAGATACTATGTACAGCATTTCTAGGTAGGTTTTCATCCAGATCAACTGACAAAGTCTCCACATAAATGAATTGCTGAAGAGCAGAAAAGAATGATAATTGATAGTTTAAATTTCTGAAGCCAAGGGAAGAGTGAATTACCAACCCAAAGACAGGCAGGCGACTAGGGAACGTGTTGGATCCAAAGTTCTGTGTGGGAATTCTTTCAGATCCTTAGTTTCTACAAGAGGATACAGGAATACCAGCTAAGCATAAGAGCAAAGAAGAGTGGATCGGAAGTTGAGAGACTTGGGTTCAAATCCCAATTTTATCACTACATATGGCCTATGAGTTTCCATTTCTTCACCTTGAAGATGATGCGAGTAAGCCCCTGTTCAGGCTACTTCAGTCTCCTCTCCATCCCTTCAGATCTCACTGGAATTGATCAGCTGCCTTGGTTCTTTGGGACTTCACTTAGTCAAAACTGAACCGTGGAGTAGCTGGGAATTAGAGGAGGCCTTCAGGTCACCTTTATTTAAATTCCTCTCCTCATGGTGATTCTGAAATTGCCCCATCATACAGAATGGCAGGGTTCTCTTACAGTCAGTCACTGATTGCTCTGCCTGTTGATCCCAAGGATATTTTTTACTGTAGTCCCGCTAAAGTGCATTCTCTAATAAAATAATCAGTGGTTCTACCAAGAATTCCTTTGGTCACATAACTTTATTTCAGGAGACACCCTATTGCTTATATCAATTTTTATCTTGTGATATCATTCTTTTCTGCTCTTCAGTAATTCATTTATGTGGAGACTTTGTCAGTTCTGGATGAAAACCTACCTAGAAATGCTGTACATAGTATCTCTCTACCTCATTTTCCTCATTTATAAACTGAGAAGGGTAGACTACAGAGAGACGGAGAGTTAAAGGAATATAGGACTGGAGTACTGCTATCCTTAATCAATTAAAAGTTATATCTCTACCGTCTTACATACTATTCTCTCTTCCTAAATGACACTACTATATAGTCTCACACTAAATTATTCTTACTCAATTAAAAGTTATATCTCTACCCTCTTACGTTCTATTCTTTCTTCGTAAATGAGACTACTATATAGTCTCACGCTATCTCCTTTATTTCTCTCCTATTGGTTTCTGTGATTCTACTATAGTTCCAAAGTCTTTTACTGCCAAACCTCACTTCATCTGATTGCCTGGCTGTGAGACGCCTCCTTCCATCTGAACTATGGAAGACCTTTAGTGGTTCTTATACCCATTTAGGAACGATTCCTTCAGTACAGGTAGGAATCTTTTTGATCCAGGAGCCAAGTAACTCTCCTACAAAGTATAATACAATAGTTGTTAGGCTATCTTTTATTATTCTGTTGTTTCAGTCATGTCTGACTCTCCATGACCCCAACTGGGGCTTTCCTGGCAAAGATATTGGAGTGGTTTGCCATTTCCTTCTCTAGCTCATTTTACAGATAAGGAACTGTAGGCAAACAGGGTTAAAGTGACTCACTCAGGGTCATCCTGCTAGTAAGTGGCTGAGCCAGATTTGAACTTAAGACCCTCCCTGATTCTAGGCCTGACACTCTATCCCCAGTGCAAGACATTAGAGAAAATTGCTTTTCTAAAGTAGAGAGGCAATGTTTGGATAAAAATTCTCAACACATAACTGGAGTGCTCTTAAACAAAATTAAGATCCTCTCCCTACTTAACCATACTTTTCCACTGATTATTAACAAATCAGGTCAGGTGTTCTGTTGACTGATACACAAACACTGATTATGATGGAGGTAAAGGATGAGATATTCTTCATCTTTTTTTCCTGTCTTTCAAAAATATTATTTATTATATGAAATGATTCTTGACAGGTTGGGGAGGAAGAAAATTGAAGCAAGACGTGAAAAAATCAATAAAAACATTTTTTAAAGGTCTAAGAAGTTTAGGTTTAAGAAGTCTCCTTCCTTCATAGCATTTTAGAACTAGCAGAAGTCTGAGAGAGCGTGTCTAGTTCAACCATCTCATGCTGTAGATGAAGAGAATGACCGAAAGGCGTCAAGAGGTGGGCTTCCCCAAGGGAGGAAGTAGCAAAGTAGGGACTCAAGTCAGGTACTCTAATTATGAATCCAGTGAACTTTTTTCCCTTTCTTTTCTTTTTCTTTTTTTTTTTTTTACCATTGTATCAAACAAATACAAGAAATTGAGGTGTCTTGCCTGCCCAGATTTACAGGGTCATTTTGTATCAGAGCAGATTTAGGACCCAGGAATTCCTGACTTGGTGGCTGGCTCTCTTTACAAAGCCAAGCTGCCACTGATATCTTATTATAAGACATTATTTTGGTAAAACAAAACTGGCTTCAAGGAACATCCTTAAATTCATAAAAATGAAGGGGAAAAACCCCACAAATTTCCAAAGCAATCTTTCTGTCACTATTTTTGTTCGCTGTCTTGTCATTATCTTCCTCCCTTTAAAAGTCTTTCCCAGACCTCCTCTGAGATGTTCTACTTTATAATGAATACAATGTTTGTACATAGTTGTCTCTCCCATTGGATTGTGAGCTTTGCCTTTCTCTGAATCTTCAGAGCTTAGCATAATGCCCCCCAAACAAATAATCACTTAATAAGTTCTTCATGACTGAATGTCAACCTATAAAAAAGCACCTCAGTAGTACATATTACCAGGACCTTATTGTGCACACAGTATGCATCTACAATGGATTCGGAAAATCCTATTATCCAAAGATAATAACTTACATTTATATGACAAATAGTACAATGTAGGGGCGGCTAGGTGGCGCAGTGGATAAAGCACCTGCCCTGGAGTCAGGAGTACCTGGGTTCAAATCTGGCCTCAGACACTTAATAATTACCTAGCTGTGTGGCCTTGGGCAAGCCACTTAACCCCATTTGCCTTGAAAAACCCTAAATAAATAAATGAATGAAATGAATGAATAAATTAATTAATTAAATAAAAAGAATCAATTCATTAAAAAAAAAAACAGCAGTACAGTGTATTGGATAAAGAGCTAACCCAGGAGTGAGGGAAACTTGGATTCAAAGTCTGGACTCCTAACACTTCTGAGGTCTTTTATATTTAAAGAAACCCCAAGTCCAAACACTGCTATCCAAAGGCTCTTTTTCAGTTTGGAAAGCACTTTCCTTACAACACTGTGAGACAGGCATACAAACATTATGCTTATCTTACAGATGAGGAAATTAAGGCTCAGGGAAGTTAAATTACTTACCCAAGGTCACATAATTTGGAGGTATAAGAAGGAAAATTCAAATTAGGGTCTCAAAGTCCAGTATTTTTTTCTCTTTAAATCTAAATTTAAAACTTGAGATTAATAAAACAATTCCATTATAAAATCATAATTCCTATTTTTTCCCCAAGATAATAATAATAATAATTCTAATTACAGTCTTGGTTTCCTACCATATATACTAAGGTATATGTGTGTGCATGTGTTTTATATTCATCCCTTGTTGAAACACAAATGAAGATAATTAAACAAAGATTAAAATTTCCTGTTTTTTGCTATGGCTTTCTTCATTCATCCTTTTTTAAATGATATCCTTAAAAATTTCTTGAAAAATTAAATCTACGTATACACTGAAGGAAAACCCAGGTAAAATAAATCTGTTATTATACCAGAGAATAAAAAATAATTAATTTGGGAAACCAAAAGATTCTAATACTCTTGTAATCTCAGTATCCATAAAACAATTCATCTATAGCCTCCTGAACATAGGAAGGGCCATTTGGCTCAATACTTTATCACCAAGGATTGACTTCTCTTTACTTTCTTCTTATTGTTACCTTATGAACAGACTCTACCACTTCACTTAAGAATTTATTAAGATTTTTCATAAGGGAGTTCTGCTATATCTACCAAGTAATTAATAAATACTAATGGGGTATAACTTTGGGCAAGTATGTATAATCAAATTTTTCTTGTTTGTATTTACACTCATCTCTTCCTGCTTGGTTTTCTGTAACTGGAGAGAATTCATCAGACCTCTTTTCTCTAGAATAAAATTCAATTCTTAATTTTTCCTCATGAGGTTCATCCACATTCTTTTCATTGTTTTGGTTATGATCTTCACAATCTTCTACAATTTTGCCACATCTTTTAAAAAACATAATGACAAGAACTTACTTTGCTAAATACAAGTGTACCTACTTTGCTAAGAGTCTGACTAATACAGAATATTATCTGGCTTCTGCATGTCATGCTTCTTTTAATAGATCTCATAATCATCTTGGGTTCTCCCCTCACAATAGTACTACATTACTAATTCAGATTTATCTTGTGGTCAACTATGACCCCCAGTCCTTATCTCCTCCTTCTCCGAGTCTAGCCAGTACTTTTCCATCTTCTGTTTATATTGTTTTGGTTTATAAGTTCTAGCAATCTCTACAAAATTTCAACTTGCTTCTCTAAGATTATTTTCTAATTATTGTAGTAGGTTTGAACTTCTGGTGTATTTCTAATCGTACCTAATCATCCACATGTTGTTTTCTTTTTTGTTTTTAAAGTCTAGATCCCTCCATCTCACTCAAGGCTGGAATAGGAATTACAGGGTCTGCTCATAGGCCTGATCCCACTACTAATAGATATGGAAACTCAGACTTGCTCCATTAGTAACCTGTGCTATTCACCCCTTCTTAGGCAAACTGATGGTCTTCCATTCCCAGGGCTTACCATATTGATGTCAGACAGCGTGAACAGTCCATCAGCAAAACCCCCTGAATCTCAAAATTCTTTAACTAAAGCGATCTAGCAGGCCCAGTTTCCGGGGGAGCTAGGAGTATAACTGTGCACTATCACTCAAAGGTCACAAATTTCAGAAAGGCCGGATTCCCAATTCCAAGTCATTTAATTACATTCTAAAAAAAGGGAATAAAGCATGACAAAAATTCTCACCTAATGTTTTTAGAATAGCATGTCAGATTTGGAGACATGATAAAATTTTAGGGATCCTGGAACTATACACAATATAGCCTGTTATTTATTCCATTCAAGTCACATTTTTTTCCCCAATCTTTTCCTTTCCTCAGACTTTTCATGGCCCCACCTAGCAACTAGTCTGAATAACTTCTCCTTGATCCTGACACCTCCTTCTTTTTTTTTAATGACAAGGCTAATTCATTAGGAAGTGGAAGAAGACGTGGCTATGGGTTTCATTCTAAGACAGTTCAGCTAGAAACAGTAAACTGAATTAGATAGACTGACACAATTGTTTTCATTTTCTAATTCTGACTTGATCTTTTCTTTCTTGAAGGAAGAATTGCCAACATGGACTTTCCTTAGTCACTTCAAAAGTGGAAGAGAAATTCTGAGACTTCCACTGTCTTTCAGAAACCCAGGTTATTTAGAAATGAAATACTGAGAAGGATACTGCCATGTAGGAAGATTAGTACAACTTCAGAAATATAATTCTTAACTTTTGTTAATAATGGTATCTAGTTACATTTGTTGCATTAGTAAAAATGACATAATATGATGGTGGTAGGGAATAACATATATGGAAATCTATGTAATGAAACATGTATTTTAATGCCTGTGGTTGCTCTTCCACAATTTCTACTGGATTGTCAAATACACTCATAATGGTTTCTAATATTTTTAGTTTATTTGGTGAAATTGGGCATACTATCTTGGGCATATTATCTTTTTATATAAGGACTATTAAGGACATTACAAAGAAAGTTCTTTCTCATACAGTATCACCCTGATCAGTGTTGTTTTACAAGAACATCACTTAATACATTCTAAATAAATAGGCCTAAACTCCACAAATCCCAGTACAATATTGTTCAGCTGGCTATTGGAATATTACTCTCACAAAATAGCCTCCTGTGGTATCATTTCAGTCTAATGTCATATTCTCCTGTAACCAATTAATGATATTCATTAGTATACCTGTAATAATTATTTGTACTATACTTCCCTAACCTTGATTGTTGCTAAAGTATTACTGTCCCAAGACTGGTAATCAGCTAATTAACACTAGAAAGTCATTTAACAATATAATAATAATAAGCATGACAAATAAAAAATAAACAGAACTATGAAGATGTTAATCCATCATAACCAATTACTTCACAGAAAATATAGCTGCTGTTTAAGTTATGTGTTCATTTGAAAATTCTTAATACTCGTATTTTTCTTCATAAAAATACTACACTTTAAAGTTTTCCCTTTTAAGAAATATTATTTTAGAATGCAAAGATATAAACTAATCAGAAAAGATCTTTTAGGCTTTATGTGTTAACTTACCACTGTTTGATTTCCAGCAGGATCATCCAGTGCAGATCAGATTGTCCTGGATGTATAAAAATTAACCTCCATTTGGGACACCAAAGAAGTTTAAAAAAAAAAAAAGCAAATGTTAGAGCTACCTTTCTTAAGCTCATCTTATTTTGTAAGCACACAGACACTGGAATCCTTCAGGACCAACAATGAAAACCACAATAAGCTGTTTTCTTAATTCCTTTGAAATGAGTCAGTAGGTCAACAACTAATCCACTTTGGAAAGAGAACAAATTTTCCTAAATGCACTCACTGTATCTATAGTCTTCTCTCCATGGATTTAAGTACTACCAACCATTCGTGTGAGAGTCCACCATATGAAGCACCCACAAATTTCCCAAATAATACCAGGATGTAGCAAATATCTTCATATCCAAAATGAAGTTTTTAATTTTTACATCATTAGGAGGGAAAAAACCCCAACCAAGGACACACATGGATGGATTTTCTTCCCCTAAAAAACAAATCTGTTGCACCATTTTCAGTCTCTTTCAACGATGGTCTTCATTGTTACCCACCACGTGAGAGAGTAATGCCGTAAATTGCAACAGAAGCAGCAAACTAGTAAAAACAAAAACGCCACCCTTCATCCTCAGAGGAGTTCCTGTTTCCCCAGTACAGTTAACAGATTCGGTAACTCTCCAGTCTATCCCCAGTCTCCAAAAGTCTGCACTTGCTTCTTGAAGTTCCACAGCACCACTGTCTAAGTCAAAAAAAGCAAGCGTATTTAAGAGGCTGCTAACCCTCTTTTAAGTGCATGACTCAAGATGATGAAAATTAGTTTAGTAATAACCTCCTAAAACTACCACCTACTCACTGCATTCAACATTTCATGCAGCAAGCAACTGACTACACAGGAAATCACTAGCTCCTGGCAATGATTCCACAATTCCAAGAACTTACACTTTCGGGTGTGTAAATATACATACACATGCACACATATACACACGTGATAACTGTCAACAAAAAATTGGGAATATTTTTACATTCCACATCATTAAATAGATTTTAAAAATTCATTCTGATATTGAGAAATTCTGTCTGATAAAACCACAAACTGAAAACCTGCCATTATGAATTAAGGGATTTCACAACATTCATTCCAAAAAACTGTGGCTATTCATTTCTGGAAATGATTCACTGGAAAAGAATCATTGTTGGGCAGTAAGGGGAGGTTTTAGAGGGGATCATTAAGTTTTAGGAGACGGTTTGCTGTCTGAGAAGTGAACAAAGACCTCAGAGGCTGCAGCCACGTGTCTTGGTGACCTCCACCAACAGTCTCCTGAATCATCATGCCACAAGATGACACGCCATGACCAATTACTTCTTCCACTCCCTCTGAGAATAAAACTCCATGTCTATATGCCCCTGTACATAATCCCCTGCCTTGATGGAAATTCTCAAATAGATTTCCCTCCCTTAGCGTTTTATTTTGAGTCACCTGTCAACTATTCAGATGCTGGTGAGTAACTAGCACGAGGACATTCACTTCCAGTGAGTAGCTTAAAAAAGCTTGTGATTTCTTCTTTTATTTTAAAATAATAGGGAAAAACTAAATCCACAGGAAGGAGAAATAACTTCAAAGCCTGAAAAATGATCACCATTTAACAGACAAATTTTATTTTAATCTGATTTTTTGACCTACTTATAATCGATATAATCAAAAGAGAACAACATCAGGAAGAAAAATCCCAACATTTCACAAATGCTTAGACCTTCACTACACGTGACAAGAAAAGTAATTAGACTTGAGAACTAGTCTGGACCTGGTTAGAAAATTAACCCTTGGGTGAATAGAACATAACGATTTTCTCAATTGTCAGATAAGGAAATAATCTACTTCATTACATATCAACTTAGCAGAAATTAAGAAGGTTTATATATCATTTCCTTAGGCATCAGGGGAAAGGATTTTTTCAAACTTGAAAATCTTTGTCATGGGTAGCAAAATACTTATTAGACCAGTCACGTTAGCAGTGCAGTTCAACAGCTTTCACACTAAGCCATTCTTTGAAACTAGTCATCAATAGCTAAAATGTGACATTTTGTATTTCTTAGCTCTGGCTAAGACTGAAGGTTTGTGTGATATACAAGCGGTAAATTCCCTAGCCAATGAAGTGGGTTATGTAAGAAAAACAAGTGTTGACATCACCTTAAGGGGGATCAAAATTTTAAAGAAAATAAAATGTAAAATAAAATTAAAAAATTTAAAGAGGGGAATTAATTACCCTGAGAGGAATCAAAAATTACTGACTAATGCTAAAGAGTTCTTTTTGGAGACTCAGTACTTTGTATGTAAAAGAAGACATTATTTTAGACTCTTAATGTGATTCTTTCTAACTGGTAGCTTAGGGAGGCATGGATTTCTATTTAAAATATAATTGGACCCTAGGAAAAAAACATAAATGAATAAACACCTTTGACTCCTTAACTCTGAACTTGTGACCACCATGACCTAACCAGTGGTGGAAAACAAATCTGTCTGGATGGTTTTTTTAAAAAGTGTTCTTAGAAGCACTAGAAGATACTTCTTTATTTGGTGACTAGGTTATGAAATAAAAGTTTAAAGAACCCAGAAACACCGGCCAATGAATGAATGAAGGAATTATAATACCATGGTGGCTTGGCTTGGATACTAGCTAGTCAAGATTTAGTTTCTTGAGAGGAATAGCTAGTTAGAAGTATCTACTAGAGTAATACTGAATAGTGGGAAACAAATGAGGACTGAATAAAGACCACATTTTCTGGCTGGACAATGTAGTGATAGTGGTGGTAAAAAGGAACTCATGGCAGGTTCCAGGTCCAGAGGGAAATAACAGTATAAAGGAGGAATGATCACAGGAGAGCTGTCAGAATGAAAGAGCCAAGTACCCTTATTCTGAAAGAGAGGAGCATGTATTGGTTCTCCCCTTACTCTAATGGAAAATTAAAATAGATACAGAGAGTTGTTCCAAAAATGCAACATCCTTAGAGAGGTGGTGTTTCACAAGTGAATTAAATGACTCTATGAGATCAGATGCTGGTCCTTTAGTTTGTAAATTAAACTATCATGAAGCCTAGTAAACTAGAGAGCACCTGGGTGGTGGTGGTGGGGGAGTAGGTACCCTCAGAAAGCATGCTCATGTTCTTCAGTGATCAATGTTAGCCCAATTAGGGGAGAGGTTACTCAGAGTGTCTATGCAAATAGAAACTAGAGCTATCCATTGGTATGAAGATGATGCCTCCAAAGGAAAATGTGCATATTTGGAACAACTCTTTATATCTATTTTCATTCATCCACTAGAGACATGTCTTCCTGGTCACATGAATGTCACATTCTACATAGATACATGGATACAAAGCCAAATGTATTCAAACTGACAATGATCTTTCTTCTCCAGTTGCAATTTGGGCAGAGGAGGGACTCATTCTGAATTATCAGGTGGACAAGTAAGAATTGGTAAAAAGGTAAAAGAAAAAACAAAACAAGTCAGGAAAAAACCCTTCAGAAAACACATGCTTTAAAAAGAAAACAATGTTACTGCTAATCAATGATTAGCAGTAACTTAAGGCATAACTTAAACTACTGAGCAAAGTGTCATGGAAAGAAATTTCTGGCATTAAAATCAACATTTGTAAAAAATTATTTTTTTATGAAATTAGTATGGTCTAATAATATGATTTTGGATAAAGTTCTGCTTCTGATGCTTACTTGCTGTGGCAGGTAAGGTAGTAGGGTGAATGGAAAGAGTGCAATTTTGACTCTAGGGCTCTGAGTTCAAATTCTGTTTCTGTTGCTTCCTCACTGTGTGGTGAAACAGTGAGTCCTCTACAATGACCCCTCTTAGTCTAATTCTGTGCTTCTAAGTTACTTAATCCTTTAGGGCCTCAGGCTGAATTTTAAAACCTCATTTGTTGTTTTAATCATGTCTGATTCTTCATAACTTCTCCATTTGAAGATGAGTCTTTTTGGCTTCTGGTCAGCAGTCCATCCACTAAGTCACCTAGCTTGGGATTGTCTACCATAATTTTTTTCCTTTTAATCAGTTGGAAGAGGAACATGAGGTATTAAAATGCCTAAAGACTAAAATTTTCTCACTTCCTATCAGAATGGTAACTAAAAATGGCTCTTCTTGCCATAAGAATAATTGGCATCAAGAATGTGATTGTAAGAGTCTGGCCATAATTCTAATTAAACACAATATGTAAAACGTTTGAAAATTTATTACATTTATGAGAAAAATGGCATCTTCCTTAAGCAGTTAAAAAAAAGTTTTGGCTTGGAATAAGATTTTTTGTATTTGAATCATAAAATCAAATATTCTCTCAAAGACTTCCTGCCATAAAACTTGAACCTGGTTATAATACTAAAAAAAATTATATAGGTAAGAAGTGATTAACTATATCGTTATTTCAATATCCTATTCCTTCAAAAGGTCACTAACTATACAATCTTAGAAAGGAATATAGACCTCTCTGAGCGGAGGAGGAAAATGACTGGAGCTTTATCATACTGGATGATTAATTCCACCTGGGGCAGAGAAAGAAATTGCAAAAATGGTCTTCTTTTATCATCAGAATTATAAGCTCTGTAGAAGGATCTCATGAGTCCTTAGATTCACTTTGTATTTATCTCAAGTGCTTAAAAACCTTGAGAATATAAAAGTCCAAAAGATGTATGTTTTTGAGTGTGTTTATACACATTACCAAAGGGGGGGGTGGTTCTCTAGTGTTTGTGTATTAAAAGTCACTAAATTTCAAATTTTCCTGTGTACTGGTGGGTGGGTAAATCGAGGAGGGGAAGAGGGAAGTAGAAGAACAAAACAAAATCCATATAGATACAGAATGATAGAAGGAATGTATGAACAGATTTGTTTATAAAACAGGACTTAGTGAAATCTGTCTCTGAGCAAGACTGATCTAAAAAAAATAAACATTCAAACATGCACAAGTCACTAGCTGTTTTTTAAATGATGAAGGTGTAGCAATTTGTGGGTTACAACATAAGGACTTGGAAAGCATTCCATTGATGGGGCTTAACCATGATTTGGACATACACCACAGCTTTAGAAGCCTTAGCTCACAAGAAATGATCCTGCCTACTCTTATCACTTTAATGTGTCCAAGCTCTGATCCATAATTCTACATGTGCCTCTAACCTGGACCTTTTCACCAATCTTCAGTTCTCCAACTCTACCTGACTGCTGAATAATCCTGCATAGAAGCCTAATGCTCTTCTCACACACAAGATCCAAAGTCCAAGAGCTGTAAGGTCCTCCAAGGCCACCTCCAAGGCCACCTGGTACAACTTCTACCTGACCAGAACTGCTAACTTAGATTTGAAAGTTCCTGGTGAGAAAGAATCCATTGCTTATAACCTCTGTACCACCTCTAATTTTTAATTGTTCAAAAGTTAAAATACGTTTCAAGTTAAAATGTTTTTTCTCTCAACTTTGGGATCTTTCTGAAAAACTGGCTCTATTTCTCATGAAGCTGTGATAGTCATTCTCTTGGTCTCCACATCATTCAATTTTTATCAGATGTTTTATATTTTCTTATATTATCAAAAGGACTTCTTGATTTGCTTTAATATGTAATTTGCTTTAATATTTCTTGCTTTGTCATAGTCATTCATTTCTATTTGGTCCAGTCATGGAATATTAAAGTGAACTGGCTATCTATACAGAATTTGAGACTACCCAGGATAAAAAAGCCAAGCTGCAATGTATGGCTTGGTAGTCCTAAAGGAAAATGCAAATTTAGAAGAGAACTATGGAAACCTTGAAAAGAGCCAGAGTCCCCACATGGTAGAACTACAATAGCTGAGAGAAGACTTGATAAAATGTCATAGTAACCATAAATGGGCCATGTTTGATGGAGAGAAGAATGCCAGTTTCTGGAAATAGCTCCCAAGGAGACAAAGCAGACAGAGAGAATCAAAAATAACACAAACAAATAAGATTTCTTGTGACTAATACATCTGTAGAAAATGACTGCTTTTATTCCCTAATCCAGGAGGCTAAGAAAGCTTTTGTTTATTCTGGCTATTTGGGTGCCTTTCCAAACTCCACATGAGGGCTAACTTAGATAATTCAACATATTTTCATTGAGAAATCCCTTTGTCAAGCACCTTGCTCAATCAACAACCTTTGGTCACCCAGATCATAGCTAAGAAAAGGAAAGAAAGTACAGGATGGTCTGAGAACAGATGCCACTTAGACCATTCCCTAAAACATAAAAAAAGAGGGCTTCATGGAAAACCTAGCAATGGTCATTTAAAAAAATTCTAACAATTCAATAATGGCAGTATCTTCCAATGTAAAGGGAGGAAAAAAGGGGAAAAAAACAGATATAGGAACAACCACCAAAAAATAGGTCTTTGAATAGGTCACAGCTTGGGGCAATAACTGTTGCTTAAGAAGAAGAGGCTGTGCATGTTCTTTCATTTTCTATCTATATACCTCTGAGCAAGTCATTTAACATTCTCAATACTTCAGTTTCTAATTTATTAAATAAAGGTAAGGCTACTTCCTTATATAGGTGTCATGGAGAAAGTTCTTAGAGATTTAGCAAATATACAAAAGAGTTGTCACAAAAAGGTGACCTGGAAAACAGATCAATGAGAAATTTTTAAGAATCAGACCACCTGAAAATCTGAATATCCTATTTCAAAAAATTATGAAAGAAAATTTCCTAAATATATTAGGACAAAAGGATGAAATAAACACAAAAGTCCTACCAGAAACCTCAGAATAAAAATTTTCAGAAATATCATTACTACAATCCTAAGCTTCTATGTCTAGGAAAAAATACTGAAAAGAAGCCAGAAAGAAAAAAAGACCAAGAGAACACAGGATTTAGTGGATACCACTATAAATGAATAGCAAGGATGAAACACTATATTCTAAAAGGCAAATATATAGGCTTACAACTAAGAATACTCAGAAAAACAGCATAATCTTATGGGGGGGGAAGGGGCCTTTAATGAAATAAAGGACTTAAAAGAATTCATAAGAAAAAGTTCAAGGATGAGTATAAACTTTGAAATAAAAATATAAGAGTGAAAAGGAACAAAAAAAAGAGAAATGTCAGTGAGAAATAGGAAGAGAGTTTTTAAAAATTAAATGTTTACATTCTAATGCAAGAGGAGAGATAATACAAGTGTCTACTCAGAACTCAAATGTTACTGGGGTCATGGGTTTAAAAGTTAAATAAAATACAAGATCTGAGAGTGGCTTGGGGAAATTGTGACTATTTTAAATAAAGGAAAATGGGAAGGAAATGAGGGGAAGTACTGAGACCTCATTTCACATACCTGGGTTGGGAAAATAGAAGTCTATTCTAATGAGGAAGGATAGAGGGAGTGGCATCACTTGAACCTTACTTTCATTCAAAGTTTTCGAAGGAAGCATAATGCATACACCCATATAAATTTATTTAGAAATGTATTCAATAGGGGCAGCTAGGTGGTACAGTGGATAGAGCACTGGCCCTGAAGTCAGGAGTACCTGAGTTCAAATCCAGCCTCAGACACTTAATAATTACCTAGCTGTGTGGCCTTGGGCAATCACTTAACCCCGTTGACCTTGCAAAAATCAAAAAACAAAAACTCACTTAGAAATGCATTCAACTAAACAGCAAAGCAAGGGGGACTAAGAGGGAGCATAGGTTATGAGACAGTTTAGTCATAAACAAAATAAACTATAAATTCAGAGGGAAATCATGAAGACAGAATTGAAAGGAAACAAAGGATAAGAAACTGTGACTGAGGTATGAGTGAGGGAATGAAAAGAGGAGCTAGAAAGCGAAAACTCATTGAATCAAGTGGGGAGCGGTGGTGCTGAGCACGTGCTTCTCCCACCACCCTCTTCTTATTTGTAAAGAGAGGGTGGAAAGTGCAAAAAAAGGTTAAGTTTATCAGAAAAGAATGGAGGGAAATATACAAATAATAAATTTTAATTCTGAATGAACTTATCCCTAAAATGGGAAAGGATAGTAAAATGGATTAGAAGGAAGGATTCAAAATTATGCACATATATTTTATGTATCTGTATCTATATCTATCTAGATATCTATATCTATATATATTAAGAGAGAGAGAGAAACTTGAAACAAAGACTTACATGAAATTAAAATATGAGGCTAAAGCAAAATCTATGATGCTTCAGCTGAACTAAAGGGAAAAATGATTAGCAATCAATGTCTCAGACAAAAAAATAGACTTGATTATAAAGCAGATAAATGGGGAAATGATATTTTGCTGTAAGGCATCAAAGACAATGAACTAAAGCCAATATTTAGCATATATGTCCAGAACGGCTAAGCAAACAAATATTTAGAGGAAAAACCAAATGAGTTACACAATGAACAAGAAATAATAAAAGTGTAATAGTAGGGGATTCTCAATGTAGCCCTTTCAGAAGTAACCCAAATGAAACCTAAAAAGGAATTAAAAACAAAATTAAGACCCTGAATGAATTTGTAGACAAAGATAATAGATATAGAAAAGAGTACACATGCATGACAACTTTTTTAAAAAAACCGACCATATGTTGAGGTATAAAAATCTTTAAAGACAATTGCATAAAAACCAGAGATGGTCACCATTTCCTTTACTGACCACAATGCAATAAAAATTATATTCAATAAAGGACCACTGAAGAAAGGAGTAAAAATTGGATTAAATAAATCTTAAACAATTGATGGGTCAAAGAACAAATTAAAGAAATAACAGATGATTTAATTAAAGTTTATGACAACATAACAAAAGTTTTAGGCTACAACCAAAGAAGTCCTTGCAGGTAAAACTATAACTCAAAAACCTTTAATCAACAACAATGAAAAAGAAAAAGAATAAATCAATAAAGTGGGTATGCAATTAAGATATAAGAAATCCAACAAATTAAGAAATTGCAATGAAACATCAAAATAGATATTATGAATTCAAGGAGATTAATGAAGTTGAAAGTAAAAAAAATACAATACACTAGAATACATAATGAGCGAACTTTTGCTTTAACAAAGTTAGAAGTACTAAACTAAAAGTCAATATTATACATAATGAGGATAATTTAGAGGCCTTTTTAATGCAAAGTTGAAACAAGTAAATGCACTGTCGTCATTACTCCTTCATATAGTATCTGCTAAAAATGCTAACTATAGCAAAAAGGCATAAAAATTAAGAGAATTAGCATGGGCAAAGGGTAAACAAATAGCAACTTAAAGATAATATGATGTTTTATTTAGAGAGTAACAAAATTAAGTAACAAAAATTAATTTTAACCATAATTTCAGAAAATTTGCAGGATATAAAATAAATCCACATAAATCAGTGAGATGATCAACTATGATGGACACAGCTCCTTTCAGTAGTTCAGTGATCAAGGACAGGCCTGAAAGATGTTATGAAAAATGCTGCCCATATTCAGAGGAAAAAAACTATGGAGTCTGAATATAGAGCAAAGCACACATGCTATGTTCAATTTTTAAAATATCTTTTCTGCTTCTTTCTTTTATGATTTTTTTCTTCCTTAGTTCTGATTCCTCTTTCACAACATGACTAATATGGAATTATATTTAAACAGGAAAAGTATATGTACAACCAATATAAGATTGTTTGCTACCATGAGAATGGGGGAGGGAAAGGAGGCTGGTAGAAAAATGAGAAACTCAAAAGCTTGCAAAAGATGAATGCAGAAAACTACTTTTGCTTGCATGTAATGGAAAAAGTAAAAAAAAATTAGTAAAATAAAAAAGGATGCCTTCAGAGAAACCTGAGAAGACTTAGATGAACTAATAATATTTCAGTGAGCAGAATTAAGAGAACTTTTTTATATAGAATAACATTGTAAAATTAAACAATTTAAAAACCTTAAGAACTCTGATCAATAAAATGGATCCATCATGATTCCTGCTGAGAAAGATGAGACTAGATAAATATGCAGAATAAGATACTCATCCTTGACAATGATCATTGTGAGAATTTATTTTGCTTGATGATATATACTTGATACAGATATTCTATTTTTGTTTATTTTGGGAGGAAGGTAAGAATGAGAAGAAATAAATTTGTTAAGTGATAAGATAAATTTTAAATACAAATAATCAAATTATACAGATGTACGAGAACAACAGCATGAAAATAGAAAGCATTTACTAGCTACCTTTTGAAAGAAATTTCAAATAGAAAACACGTTAGATCTGGAATAAATCCAATCAGAAATAAAGTAGCTAGAAATAAAAAGTTCATATACCAAGGAAACACAGTTTGGACAACCCAAGACAATGTAACAAATACCTGAAGGAGAGAAAATCTTGGAATAGTATATCCTAAAAGGCAACCAAACAAGACTTCCAACCAAAAATAACTTTCCATAGTGAAGAGATAAACATACATTTATTAAACACTCACTTTACACTGAGTGAAAATGGATCTTTAACTGTTTAGAGACCTTTCAAGTAAGCATTCTTTTTTTTAGGTTTTTACAAGGCAAATGGAGTTAAGTGGCTTGCCCAAGGCCACAACAGCTACGTAATTATTAAGTGTCTGAGACTAGATTTGAACCCAGGTACTCCTAACTCCAGGGCTGGTGCTTTATACACTACGCCACCTAGCCACCCTACACTACGCAACCTAGCCACCCTCAAGTAAGCATTCTTGATGGAAAAAGGAAGAACTATACCTTTGAATCTTTGAATTGTAAACATTGAAGACAAAAGAAGTCTAGAAAGTTAAATGCTTTTGAGCAGTGGAATGGTTCAAATAATGATAAATTTATTTTCAAGAGAAGTAGAAAAGACAAAGGTCATTTTAGAATCCCATTTAAGGATCAGAAAGAGAAAAAGGAAAAAGAAACACAAGACCTGATAGTAATTTTGTTCATTCTTAATCGTTTTAAGATAGGAAAGAAAAGGAATACATTAGGAAAAAAAGATGAAAGGGGAAAAACTCATTTTTCATATTAGAATGAGTAAGAAGAATATACATAGAAGAAGGAATGCAAAATCTCATGAAATTTACTCTTATTTGAACTAGGTAAATGAATGTTGAATACACACAAAGTTTAAGGTAGAAACATTAAATTCAATAAGGAAATAGATGGGAACAGAGAAAAAGGAAAGGGAATCTAAAGAGGGCACAAACTTTCTATCCTAGAAGTTAAAATTAACTTTATTTGCATTTGAATTATTTGAAGTTATAATTATATGCAAAATATGGTATTTGGTTCCAGTCTAATGAAAATATGTAATTAAGTTTTTTAAATGATCTTTAATCTATTTATTAATATATAATACAACATCAAAAGATAAGAAAATAGATTTCAAATAGAAAAGAGTAGTTATAGAGAAAAATTTTTATTTACTGAATACCATATCTGAAAATAATCCTAAAAATATAATAAAATGCTATTATTTTCATTTAAAATACTTTATCAGTGTGCTTTAAACTTTCTTTTCTTTTTGAAATCTTCACACATATGCTGCTAGGTGCAAAGAATTTTATCTATATCTTAGGCAAATTTGCATGCTCATGTTCTCCCACAATAAACTCAATGTAGTTGAATGTCCTGGTACATTATCTAAAATCAGTATCATTTAAAGTGAAAACTGCAATTATCTTTCAACTGTTGGATTCAAAAAAACTTGAAAACAGCTTTAGTCCCTTCTGCCTTCTTATTTGACATCTAGAGTATAGGGTGAAATTAATGGCTATCACCTGTCGCAGAATAAGGATTTTTGAGATTAAAAATGAATATTGGTTTTTAGTTTAAAATTCTCTTCCAATAAAAGTGTTGTTATCCTTACAGAATTTATTCAAGTTGAGTTTTTTCTATCTTAAAAATGTTAAGTGTAGCTAGGTGATATAGTAGACATAAAGCGCTGAGTCTAAACTAAAGGCCAGAGTCAAAATCTAGTCTCAGATATGTCATTTAGTTGCTGTGCTTTCATATGCATCAGTCACCTCTCCAGTAATTTTAATAGTACACAACTGAAATAGATTTTTAAAAGAAACTGAATCAGTCAGTGCTTGCAGTAAAAGTTTCATCACTATATTCTTCATTTCTATTTTCTTTCACTGTTCTAAATAGATCTGAAGCCTCTGACTGAAGGGCTCTGTTAAGAGGAATGCATTTCTGATCACAAACTTAAATCCACACATTGATAAGATGTTCCATTTCTATTACTACAATATATTTTCCCCTTGTTTGCAAAACTCCAAAAGAGGATGCAACTTTGCCTCTGGCATTTTCACATAAGGAAAACAGAAGAAAACTGTACATGTGCAGCTTACAAATCTCTATTATATATACAGCTTGCATTTCTTTTAAAATAATAGTGTTCAATATTTAACTTTCAAAACTGTCCTGGCTTGTCTGTGATTTTTCCTGACTTGTCTTTCTATTTCAATCATTCTCTTTCCTTCCTTTTGCCTACTCTATTATCTCTAGCCTTCCTTTTCCTCCTCTCCCAAATAAAAACAAAGTACACATGTGTAACAAAAATTCGAAATAAACATTCTAACATTGACTTACTTTGAAATTTTTATTTCATTCTGCATATTAAATTTATCATCTCTCTCTTAGGAGATGAGTGCTTTGCCTCCGGAGTTGTGATTGGCCACTTCATTGATCAAAATTTTTAAATCTTTCAAATCTCTCTTTACAGTGTATTATATAAACCTTTCTACTGTTTGTAATCACTTCATTATACATCTATTCATACAGGTATTCCCAGGTTTCTTTGAAATGACTTTTTTCATAATTTTTATAGCCAAATAATATTCCATTGTATTCATATTCCAAAATTTATTTTGCCATTCCCTAATGGGCACTTAATCTGTTTCCAGTTTAATTGATACTATTAAAATACCTGCTATAAATATCCCTGTTCAAATTGGTTATTTTCCTTTCTCTTTGGGGAAGTACCAAAGTAGTAGTTTTTTTTAATGAGTAAAAAGGCATAGGCACAATCATGTCTTTGAGAGACTGATTCTAAATTACTTTCCAGATGGCTGGAAAAAATTTCAGCACTATCAAACACTGATATATCTGTTTTTTTCAACAGCCCCTCAAACAATAGTATTTTCTCCTTATTTTTTATCATCTTTATCAATCTGATGTTTGTCAAGTGGAGTTTTATGAATTGTTTTCTTTGGCACTTGTAGACTAATTAGTGAATGAACTTTTTTTAAAATCATATAGCTGTTGGTAACCTAGATTTCTTCCTTTGAAAACTGCTTGTTTATATCCCTTGACCATTTATTTATAGCTTCCATCCACTTTTTTTTTGGAAAAATGTCCAGATTTCAACTCAGGAGATTACTCTAAAAGTTCTTTTTTTTTGTTTCCAACAATGTCATTGAATCTAAAAATAATGTTAGAGTATAGATGTTAAACTATATTTTTCTTTCTAAAACCCAACTGGAAGTTACATATACAAGATGATAATTTTATTTCTATAGCATCCCCAGCAGAAATTATTTTAAGATGATGATGATACTGATAACAAGCAGCAGCAAGAGGTATAGCAGAAGCAGAAATAAGACTTAAGACATAAAGTCCTAGCTTGAGAGCAATAAGGGTGGAAGAGCTGCTTTGCATAGAATTGGGGGTCAGTATTGGGTTTCTCACACATAACCAGGTCACTGAGGCGTGGAAAGCATAGTTCTACTGGACAGAGAATGTTTTGGATGTTTGGGAAAAAAAGTCTGACTGCAAGATTACTCTACGGATGTGAATGGAAGCATTTGTTTCCTTTCTCTCTCCTCTGAATGGCATCTTTGACATCATAATGGCCAGGAGCCATTTGGAGGGACCAAAACACCCCAACTCCAAACTGAAGGCACAGGCTTTAGTGTTTTTTTTCTGATTTAGGAATAGTTTAAGTTCAATTTTTATCCAGTCTCTATTACAGTAATAGAAGGTTGGCATTGACTAAACAAAATAAGGGAAAATGGTCGAACAAATTCTGAGCCATCAACATTCTCTATTCAGAAGTTACCCTAAATCAATGTAAAATGCTTCGGTTCAACTTGCTTCAGATAGAACTGAGTAAAATGGAGAAAGCTAAAGAAAATATTAGGGATGGCTTAGATATTTATATAGTTGATGCATTTATATTCAGAGAAGCAAGCTCATTCAGACGTGTGACATCACATTGCCTCTATGGGAGTTGTTTCCTAGGAAATGGTTGGGATGCTCCTGAAAGTGCCTGGAGATGAGTTTTATTTGTAGGTACAAATGGTACTGTCTTTGCAATTCCTTTACATATGAGCACTTAGTAGTCAGCTTCCAGTGTTTGAATAATGGATGAAAATATCTAGATTCTGAATTTTTATTACCAGACACCATTATCTATTTTTCAAAATGAATTATATGTTCAAGGTCCCACAGAAGTTTTATAAACATATATATCTAAGAGTGACTAAAATGTCCTCACCATCTCACCAAGAGATCCTAAAATCACATATATACACTGAGGAGGTCAAAGACAGTAACAAAAGGTCTCATATACACCAACAGATTTATAGTAATGCTTTGCTACTTTTATTGTATCAAAGAACCAGAAACAAAGTGTATGTTCATTTATTAAGGAATTTTCAGTCTAATTGTGGCACATGAATATAAAGAAATATTATCTCATTGCAACAAATATTAAAAAAGGAAGAATTCTGATCCTCATAGGAAGAATTACATGAACTGATGCAAAGTAAAGTGAATAGAAGCAAGAAAAGAATATATATGATGACTATCTATATCTCTATATTTAGTTTAATCACTTCAGTCCTGTACAACTCTTTATGATGCCATTTGGGGTTTTCTTGGCAAAGATACTAAAGTGGTTTACCCTCTCCTTCTCCAGATTATTTTAGAAATGAGAAATTGAGGAAAACAGGATTAAATGACTTGCCAGGTCATGTAGCTAGTAAGTGTCTGAGGCTGGATTTGAATTCAGAAAGATAAGTCTTCCTGACTGTAGGCCTAACACTCTATCCATCCACTGTGCTGCCTAGCTACTCATATGATAACTGAAGCAATGGAAATGGAAAGACAAAAAATGGGTGGGGGGGTGGGGAATGACTGAATGTTGTATAATTATAATTAGCAAGTTTGTTCCCAAAAGAGATGAGAAAACGTATTTTTTCCCTTCATCAGACAGATGGGGTACTATAAATGTAGAACATCACATATACTATCAGACTTGGCTGACATGTTGATCAGTTTTTTTGGAAACTATTTTTTCCCCCTTTCCTTTTTATTTTTTGTTACAAGAAATGATTCCTTGGGTAGGAAGTAGGGAGAAAGGATACATTTGGAAATGAAGCTGATATAAAAACAAATGATATCAATACAAATAAAGTTTAAAAATGTGAAATACAAAAATATTATATATGAGACAACCTATTACTAAAAATCAGCACTGCACTTAGCAAGAAAAATGTTCTGTATTTCACTATTTCAGTGTGGACAATTTTATAGCCAGGTTTCCTTATCAGTATCTGTAATTAATAGAGGATAGTATTATTTTGCCACCACAAACAGTATTCATTATTTTATTATGTTTGCTTATAAGCATTAATATCTTATAACAAACTTGATTATTCTACTGAACCCTGACTGGCGGGTAAAATCATGAAATCAAGTATTAAATTATTTGAGAAATGTAAAAGACTCTTCCTCCAGGTAAAGTGGCACAAGTGGAATGAAGTTTAATAATGTTTGTCCTTCATTTTTTTTTTTTAGATTTTTCAAGGTAATGAGGTTAAGTAGCTTGCCCAAGGACACACAGCTAGGTAATTATTAAGTGTCTGAGGTCAGATTTGAACCCAGGTACTCCTGCTCTATCTACTGCGCCACCTAGCCGCCCCTGTCCTTCATTTTCTTTTGTTTGTTTTTTTTGTTTCAGTTTTGGGTTTTTTTTTTTAAATTTTTCAAGGCAATGGGGTTAAGTGGTTTGCACAAGGCCACACGGCTAGGTAATTATTAAGTGTCTGAGGTCAGATTTGAACCCAGGTACTCCTGACTCCAAGGCGGGTGCTCTATTCACTGCGCCACCCAGCCGCCCCTGTCCTTCATTTTCAAAGAAGACCACGATATCAAGGAGGTGCCAAGACAGGCACATGATTTGGATTTGAGTCATACAAAACATGCACGGATTTCCAGTCTGAAAATTTTCACCTAAATTCTCACATCTTTAATTAAATGACTTAAAGTCATAACGTTTTATAGTCATCATAATAAACCTTTGCAAAGTTGATTCATATTCAAGGATAAAGACAAAAAGAAATGTCAAATTTTGGTAATATTCACTACAATACCAATCAGTGAATTCATTTTTCTGTTCTGATTAAAATAAACAAAATATCTGAGTGCTAAATCCAGTCTTCAGACTCTTTTAATTTTGCTATTTTACATAAATAAGATAATCTTATATGCTGTTCCCTACTATAAAAATAATTTTTGTCTAATTACCCTTGGGGAGTAAGCAAGAATAAGATAAACTGACAATTTAAACTTTTTTTTTTTTGGCGATACTGTTACTTTAATGGTCCAAACTTCTCTATAACCCTCGTTTTGGCTTTATAGGAAGGATACTTTTAAGATTATAAATGCTATCTAATTTCCCTTAATTAAATATTAAAGCTAAATTTTGTTTTTCTTTTTTTGTCTACACAGAGAGAACACACTTTTCTTGTTCTAATTTAAGGACAGAAGGAAGTTGGACAGAGATGGAGAAAAGAGAAAGGAAAGAATTTTAATTGATTTTACTGATAAAAATTTTGTTAAGGGCTCAAGGCTTTCCAATTAGGTATAACACTAAAACAGATCAGTTCATTAAAGCAGTAACTTTTGAGAAGACTAAACTACAAAATGAAAATCCAAAAAACACAATTTAATTCAAACCTTACATGTCTTGATATGAAACAAATGGTGTAGCCATCTGGTTATTTAAAGGAAGCCAAAATATCAGATGAGATCTAGATTTAACACATGTCAAGAACTTAATTTGTTCACATAAGACCTAGAACTTCTGGACAATGATGGTAGTCACGATGTTAATATGTTCAGTAACTATTTATCTGGCATCAAGATTCAGCTTAAAATATTTGTAACATCATTTACAAACCCAATGCTCTATCCTCAATCAGAATTATTATAATGATACCTGTCAGTATTTTCAGACTTATTTATTCAGATTCAACTTGCATTTGAAGCCTACTCTTTTGTTTAAGATATTTAATAAATTTTTTAAGCTTCTGGAGTTGCTACAATTTCCCACTGATTCTATTTCCCTTTGAGTCAAACATTGAAATAGCTTTTAGAAATCTTTTTTTTTTAAAGTTTTAGCTTTAAAAAATCTTGGTAGATACTAATTTGAAGGGCTAGAAGATAAGAGCGGCAGTGAGCTGGCTTGGCAGGGAGCAGAATCTTATAGATTTAGGTTCTCAAATGCCACTTAGACCTACTCAAATCTTTTCCATTTTTCCCAGTAAGAGCCTAGGGAAGACCAGAGGTCTATAGGAGAACAACATATAAATAGGTAAAATAACCAAAGAATACTTTCAATTACCTTCAATAGACATGGAACCAATAGGATGGGGGGAAAGGAAGAAGGTGATATTGAGAAAGACCCAAGAGAGCATCATAGCAGCAATCCTCCTGGGATCTTGTAAGAGAACTGTTATAGTTATAATCAACAATGTGTTTGTATAATCAACAATGTGAGATTCACAGCAATGGGTAGAGCCAACTCTGGTTCTGGAACTGTGCAAGGAAGAGACAGAAAAGGAACAAAGACTCAGATCTAAGCCAACTACCAGAGGACTGAGCCAAAACCTAGGAATTCATGCAGAAAGTAAGACTAGCCTTTTACGGCAGGTGCAGGATAAAGAGTAGGTCCTGCCCCTTCCTTCTAAGACTATGGGTGAGCATGTGATTCCAGAACACCAAAGCCCCAATCCAAAAAACCAGGTAAGTACACAAGGTTAAGAAGCAGCTCAGAAAAGAGTCTGTCCTGGTCTTAACTATCACATGAGTATCTGAGAGAAATGGAACTAGAGTTACAAAATTTAACATTAACGGAAAGGATAGATAGGGAGAAAGAATGGTAAGGAGAATTAATAGTTATCAAGAACTGAACCCCATGAAAATGAAGATGGGCCAAACAAAAAAGAAATGGCTTCCTGAGACCATGAGAATATCAAAACAAAATGAAAGAATCTTTAAAAAATGTAGAGCAAGAACTTAAAAAATTCCAAAATAACTTGACAGAGAAAATAAAGTGAAAGAATGCAACAAGATCACTATTAGATTTGTGACCATACACAGCAATGGAGACGTCCAAGAATGGACAACAGCAACAGCAGGTTTGATTGTAGTTAGAATCCATGTGGCAACACCTGCCTGGAACAGGAGTCCATGAAACATCCTGCCCATGGAAAAGCTGGCAAACAGCAACCACAATAGCAGGAGGAGTTAAGTGGGGCCTCAGTCAAGGCAATCCTAGAGGCCAAGTGGCTGGGAATCACAAATCAGCTCCACAAAGTGAAGACCTAGAGACAGATGGCACTTCTCACTAAAGTCTTCAACCCTGGGCCTGTCGTAGTGTCCACACAGACTGGAGAAACTGGTCACTTCTTCCTTTTTAGGGTCATGCATTCTAGTGGAGCTGGAGTTCAAAATTACTCTAGGGAGAAGGGAAATGGCACCATGCTTATTCAGAAATGTGGTCTCTTATTTTTTACTATTCATTTGTTTCAACGAAATGTTTTAGGGTTTCAATACTATTCTCACCCTGAGCATCCAGGGCAAAAGTAAATCGTAGAAATAAGATATTATTGAAAAAGGCCACAACTGAACTCAGTTCCAAGATGTCAGAGTTGTTAGGACTGCTGGCTATCTCTGCTAGATGCTTCTATTATAGAATGGTCAGCCTGTTAGGAAATAAGAAGGCTAGGACTTGTCTGAATGAATGGATTTAAAAGAACAATGAAAATTCTGGCAACTCCATTTAAAGGACATTCTTCAGACTCAGTCCATTTGGGATGTCAAAACCTCTAATATATTTAAAATTATGTTTTACTCAGGGAAAGATACTTGGTTTTTCATTCTCCATCCAACAATAACTTCAGCTTTTGCAAATGAGTCAATCTCTTCCAAGTTAAAACTATACGTGAGTATGCCCATTGTGGCTGCTGCTGCAAAAAAAAGCAACATTCTCGGTCAAAGAACACCTCACAATTAACATAATTTATTGATCAAGATAACAGATGTCATCAAGAGCAAAGTACAACAACAGAACTGACAGCCAAGCAGACTGGCTGCATTGTAGAAACAGATAATACAAGTCCTTCATTGTCTGGATGCATGAAGAAATGAATGTGTTTTATACAGTGCCTATGTGTTAGGAATCACATAAAAGGCCCCACAATGTAACAAAATCAAAGAGCTGGAAGAAACTTCAATGATCATCTAGTCCAATCATCTCTCATTTTATGGATGATGAATCTGAGTCCCATAAAGGAAAAGTGACTTGTTTAAGGTCAGAATGATCTTCAGCAGCAGAGTAGGGATTCCATCTCATGTCCATTGGCTTAAAACTCAGTTCTCTTTCCACTTGCTTTACTTTTCCAAAACATAAAATTTTAAAATGTTCCAAAGAGCTAACGAGTGAAGAAAATGGGCTTTCTAAAGGGAAAAAAAATCTGAACATATTATCATAGAAATCACATGGTCTGAGAATGGCTACTAACTGAATAAGAAATGAAATGAATTGAAATAATGAACTGAATTTCTAAAACTGGTTTAATTTTACCTGAATTTCTTGAATCTATTTAGGTACTCAGTCAAACTGATTTTACATTAAAGTAGAGAATTAACAAAGAATACTCCTATCCCCTGATGTCCTAAATGGCTATGAACCAATTCTAAACACATTAAAGAGTCAAGATTGGGGTGGTCTGAGTATGGGGTTTGGACCCATCTTTTGCAGTCTAAGATAATTCTTAGGCTCCTGGACTTGCTGACTGTATCTTTAAAAGGCATAAAATCAATACTCGCTCTCTCTTACTGGTGTAAAAGTTGTGAATTTTCTAGATCATCTGAGAGCAACTTTTCTCCACCCTAATTCCTGAGCTTTGGCTCCATTGAGCATCCACATCTGGGTTTGTACTTTAAGCCTGGAAGAGCTCTTGACCAACTTTATGAATATTCTTGGCTTACTGTAGTAATAACACTCAGAAAGATTTTATATAGATGTTCCTCAATCATTACTCAGTTAATATTTGTCAATTGTATCTAACGAGGAGTTGCAGGTACAAAAAAATAAAGACAAAGTCTCCGTTCACAAAGAATTTATAATCTAGAGTTCTCCTAGAACTCTTCTCCTAGAGCTCTTCTATTTCACTGACTTTTATTGTTTTAGAAAATTGGGAAATGGTGGGGTGGATTTCCACATTAGCACTGGCTATTAGTCAAGCAGAAAACTACCATTTCTAATGGCTATGTTAATTTTACATTAAATGTATACTCTCACTGACTAAAAACTGGATCTACCATCTTCCAGGGACTAACAATTCATTTTAATCTTCAATGCACAAGGAGTTCCAAAATAGAGCTATAATCTTGTGGTCAGTGATAAAGAGTTGGTGGCTTCAGTTCATAAGAATGTACAATGAAGAGAAAGTCTCAGTAGCTTTGACCTCCCAGATATATTCCCAATTCCACAAAATCTTCAAGTGAGTCACTTCTTTCTTTCTGTGCTTTGATTTGCTTGCTTATAAAAAGGAATTTTGATCATGGTTACAGTAAAATTGAGCATATAAAACTACTGCCAGCTATCCAGATGAAATATGCTTTATTAACAAAAAGCAAATGTGATATTTGGGAGGCAGTGAAAAAAGTACTCAAGGAGGGGTCAGGAAATCTGGGTTCTAGTCTCTGATCCATATATGACTGAGTCACTCAATAAATGACTTTAGATAATTTAATCTTGCTATAGAATTAAGCAACCACCCTGCCATAGTCAAATAAACACAGTTCCCCTGGCAATCGATGGGGTGAGTAGATGGGTGGGGAGTGTCCTGTGAGTCCAGAGAGACCATTCTCAGCACTGTGTCAAAGGTTCAGTTAAACTAAAAAGTCTTTAATCTGTGAAGTTCTTGGCACAGCTGCCCTGAAAAAACCCTGGGAGGGTCAGAAGGACCCAGCTTCTTTAAAAAATTAACAAGATTAAAATGACCCCCCCCCCAGGACCAGAGTATGGTCATGTCACCCTTGACTTGTTCATAGCAAGTTTCTATTAGGTTGGGCTGCTCCACAGAATAATCGGGTGATGTGCTGGAATAAACAAGCATGGAACAAGAAGTGGTTTTTTCCAATCACTTTCAGGATTCACAATACTGACAGCACTGGTCTCAGATTACTACCCTGGTAATGAAAGTACTGTCAGAGGGGTAATGCACTGAATAGAATACTGGGCTTTCATCTTCTTGAGTTCAAAACCAGCCTCAGACACTTACCATAACTGTGTGTCCCTGGGCAAGTCACTTAATCCTGTTGGCCTCAGTTTCCTCATCTGTAAAATGAGCTGGAGAAGGAAATGGCAAAACCATTCCAGTATCTTTGCCAAGAAAACTCCAAGCAATAACAAGGAGAATATTCTTGCTATCTCCCGAGTATACTGTAGAGGAAAACTTCATGATGTAGTGACTTTCCAGTAAGGATTACAAGGTGACCATTAAGTCCATACTGCCTCTAAAGGAAAAAACACTTCCTTGGCTTTGTAAATCTATCTCCTAATCAATACTAAAGAGCATTCCTTGGGATTCTTCTGGAGGTGACTGGCAGGCATACTCTTCTAGATCTTGAGGGATGTTCCAGGTCAGAAGAGTCTTTGTATAGTCCCCACTGAACACTCTTCCACCCTTGCCCCATAAAACACACAAGTCTATAGCTTTCCTAGTCTGTTTTCATAGTCCAATGGTTTCCTATGTGATCTGGGAAAACAGATGAAAGATTCACTTTGAAGTAGTCTACATTCAATAATCATAAAGACCATAGGAACTACAACTATATGTTAAATGTGTGCTTGTAGATGCATGATATAAACACATATATATGCTAATATATCATGATATAAACTTTCATTTTATATAGGAAGACACTGAATTCACTCTATACAGAAGAAGATGCTAAGTAGTTATCATTGTGCCCCTTTATGCTGTGAAAGGGAAATGGAAGGTATCAGGGGACACAATTCATCAGTCTTTGTTCTTTAATTTTACAACCTCCAAGGAGATTCTTCCTTTGGTCTCCAACACCAGTAGTCACATAAATTATTTGTGTTCATGGTGCCCAGGTTGTGGTGGCTAAAAATAATATTGGCCATGAAGGAAATAAATTGGATATATAGTGAGAATTTATAGTTTTTAAAATTTGTATAATTTATATATATAAAATTTACATATAATTTGTATTATGTAGTATATATATATATATATATAATTTATAATTTAATAATATGTTCACCAATCATAGGAGAAGGCAGAAGAAGGCAATTTTTAGGGTGAAAGGAATGGAAAAATAAATATGTTAAAGCAGATACAGTTTTTCTGGGACTATTTATTCACACACATATGAGATAATGTACTTTTACAAAACATTATATAATTATTATATAATGAAGGGCCATAAATATATCGGCTCTTATCTTTTAAGAGAAGTATGAGATTAAATGTGAATTTATTTTCTAATTCAGCAAATGGACATCTAGGTGACCCAGTGAATAGAGAGCCAGGTCTGGAGTTAGAAGACTGATCTTACTGAGTTTAAATCTGGCTTCCAACACACTTCCTTGCTATGTGACCCTAAGCAAGTCACACGCCTCAGGTTCCTCATCTGTAAATTGAGTTGGAGAAGGAAGTAGCAAACCACTCCAGTATCTTTGCCAAGAAAACCCCAAATAGAGTCATGAAGAGTCAGACATGACTGGAAACAACTGAACAGCAACAGGAAGTTCTTTTAAGGATTTAACTTTTTTTTTTTTTTTTTAGTTTTTGCAAGGCAACGGGATTAAGTGGCTTGCCCAAGGCCACAAAGCTAGGTAATTATTAAGTGTCTGAGGCCGGATTTGAACCCAGGTACTCCTGACTCCAAGGCCAGTGCTCTATCTACTGAGCCACCTAGCCGCCCCTTAAGGATTTAACTTGCTATAATTTTTTGATATATGAGAAGAAATAGTAAAATACACAACAGAACGTGTACTCATGGACATGCAGAAGAACAAGTAATCTATGACCCAGAATCATAAATACAGGCTCACTTGGGCATCGTTTATTCTTGGAATTTCAATAAGGAACATTGAGATTTGTTCTTATAACTAGGTTTTCCCTCAAAAGTAGAGCTTTTTTCCTGAGGAGGGGGCTACATATGGATGAACAGATGTCTCTTCAGAGAATTCAGTTCATTCTGGCACCAAACTTCTCCTCAGGATAGTTTGATCCAAGTCTCCTCCCAATATTCAGTTTATGTTGTATGTCAGCTGCTCTACTGTTCTCTCTCTCTAGAAAGATGGGTTCTCATTCTCTCTCTCTCTCTCTCTCTCTCTCTCTCTCTCTCTCTCTCTCTCATAGTAACTGCTTCTAGCCTTGAGCCTCTATCACTAGGGAAAAGTGAATACATACATATACACATTATATACATATTCCTATATATTGCATATTATATATCAGATAGGGAATAGTTATGTAAGGGATAATATATGTATATGGATGGATGGATGTAATAAATGTATACAAATGCACAAAAGTCATATATACATATACATTAAATATACATAATTATTCTGGAATGCTTGAATAATATTATTTATAGATATCTATATATATATTTAGGGATATATATATACACACACACACAAAATCATACATAAATATATACACAGACATCTATGAATATAATATTATTCAAGCATTCTGAAATTATTGTGGGAGTTAACATGCATAGTTGATAGAATCAGTCTTAGGATCAGGAAAACAGAAGTTTGAGTCCTACTTCTAAATCATACTGGAAGTATAACCCTGGGTCAATCATTTCCAGAACGATTTTTCTTTTATGATTCTAAGTTAGACAACAGTTGCCCACAGTAGAGAGTGTTTCTTCACCTGGAGTGTCCTAGAACTAATAAAATCATGGTCCATGGTAAAAAAAAAAATCCAATTAAATTACTGTGCATTAATTCTAACTGATCTCATCATTAAACAGATTGCTATAAAGATGCATGTCTGGGGGCAGCTAAATGGCACAGTGGATAGAGCACCGGCCCTGGAGTCAGGGGCAGGAGTACCTGAGTTCAAATCCGACCCCAGACACTTAATAATTACCTAGCTGTGTGGCCTTGGGCAAGCCACTTAACCCCATTTGCCTTGCAAAAAACTTAAAAAAAAAAAAGATGCATGTCTATATGTGATTAGGCCAGGGTTCAGATTTTGACCCTTGACACTTGTGTTGTCCTATATAAGTCATTTGATCTTTTTTTTCCAGTCTGTCTCCTCATCTGAAAAATGAATGACCTACTCCCACAGAGTTATAGGAAAAGTTTTTCACAAGATTTAAAGCACCATCTAACTGTGAATTATTTTCACATTTCTGGTTTCAAGTAGAACTCACTTGATAGGTTTGCGAGTTTAAGTTAAATGCATTTATATGCATACCACAGTTTTACATATTATTACAGATATACATACAGATATACTATCATGTACATGCACATGTAATCTGATACCTAATGTGTTTCCCATATGCTTAATGTATATATGCACATGCAATTTGTTTCTTTTACATAGTATTATATTTCATATTTACACGGTAGGTCAGCCGTTGACTATTACACTATCTTATGTTTAAATATACTTTTAAGAAGTAAGCTTCGTTACAGATCCCTATCTCCTAATTTCCCACAAATTTTACAGTGCTACTTAAACAATTATAAGTTATTTGTCTTTTTCAGGACTATAACCTGTTTATCTCCAAGTCTCACTTTAGCAAAGTACTACTGGTTCATAACATCAACAGAGACATGGAATTAATTTCTAAGACTTTAAGTTACACATTGGTGATAGGGTTCAGTTTCTGCAGTAGGAGTATCTAATGAAATCACATATCTGGACCAAAAACAATCATATCCTATAAAGTGATACTTTATAAAGGAACTCATTGAAATGAAACTCTAAACGGAAACATCACCCTATAAAACCTGTATTTTTTAATCAGAAGGTAGTGGAGTCTACTTCAAGTGGACAAGGAAGATAGAGTGCTGGGCCTGGAGTCAGGAAGACCTGAGTTCAAATGTGACCTCAGACACTTATTAGTTGTAGGACTCTGAGTAAGTCACTTAACCCTGTTTGTTAACCTAACCCTGTTTAGACAAGTTTCCTTGTCTAAAAAAGATGAGTTAGAAAAGGAAATGACATACTCCATTATTTTTGCCAAGAAAACCCCAAATGGTGTCATGAAGAGCTGGACATGACTGAAACAACTCAACAATAGCACACTTCAAAAGAATGAAGAAATGCCCTAGTTCCTTGATTTAGAGTAGTATCAAAGTAAGCTCCAGAGGTAGTCAATTTACCTGGGAAAAAAATTATCAGATCAAGCAATTTTCAACTGAATGGAAAAATACTCATTTGACTTTTTTTCATGTTCTGTCAAATTATTTTTAAATATAAAATAAAACAAGTAAACAAAACTCTTGAATACAAGTAGGCTATCTCTTCTCTTCCAGGCAAGGCTCAGGATGCTGAGAATAGGATCAAACCAGGAGGTGAAGGAAGGCTAACTAAAATGTACAATCATGTTTAGAATGCACATGTAGGTGTTTGTAAATCCAGTCAAAAATATAGTTGCTTTTTGCCCTACCTGTTAATTTGTATTATCCATATCTCTTCTGGTTGATTCTAGATGGATTCCTGTGAAGGTTTTCTTTCCAGAATTTTTTCCACGACCTGTGAAGTTACATTTAACCTAAATATTAAAATCTTTCAGTGCAAGGCACTAAATTCAACTCCAAAGTTAATTAGGAATATTATCTTACCCAGTATTCATGGTTCAACAAAGGCAAGAAACACCTCCTACAATGATATCTTGTGTATTTTCTACTTCTTCTGTATGCGTGCTGGATGGAAATGAATGGCTAGCAAGTAAATACTAAAACTAAGAGAATCTTGGGTTGGTTGACTCAGATTTGGCAAAGGTCGAGGGGAAGAGATGGTTTTGCATCTAATTCAGAATGTTGTGGCAACTTGGAAAGAGTTGGGTCTCTAAGGAAGAAGTCACCACATGTTAGAACAGAAGTCACTGGGTTTGGCAGAGAACGGAATGAGGGAATAACAATAAGCAGCACCACTTTTCTGTCATGACTGAGACATGCTGGCTAGCAAACACTGTGTGTGATCTCTTTCTCTTCCAAAACTGATCTAATCAAGAGTTGTCCTTTCAAGTCAGTTTTCAACATATTCCAAAGCTTCCCAAAACTTGAAAAAAAAAGCTTTTTTTTAACCTTTGTGCCCCATTGAGCTATTACCTCCTCCTCTGTCCCACCCTTCACTAATGAACTTGAGTAGTTTTCCTTAAATGACGCATTCTTTTTTCACCAGTGCATTCTTTCTTCAATTCTCTGAAATGAAGACAATCTGCTGCCTTAATGAAGTTTCTCATTCTACACCTGGAATTCTTTACCTGGGTCTGTGAACTCTTAAAAAAAATTGATAACTTCCATTTCAATCTAACTAGCTTCCTTTGTAAACCTAAGTATTTTATGTATTATATATTTTCCATTCCTACCATGCCTAACGCCAAGACCATTTCCTTCATGAAGACTTTCCTAATTCCTCAGAACAGTGAAGACATTTTCCCCTTGAAACTCAGAGAGTACTCTGAATTCTGCCATTCTGTTGCACTTACCATTTATTATTCTGTATGAGGGTTTCCTTCACTAAACTAAAAGCTCAATGAGGTAAGGAATCACATCTTATTTACATTTTGTATCTCACCTCACCAACACCTCTTGTATTAGTTTGAGAAAAAGACCCTTAAATGTCTGAGGTAAAATTTGACAAGTCTTCCTGATTCCAGACAACTGGTGGCATGGTAGATGGAGCACTGGACCTGGAGACAGGAAGACTCATCTGAGTTCAAATCTAGCCTCAGATATTTACTAAGCTATGTGATCCTGAGCAAGTTACATAATCCACTTTATTACCTTAGTTTCCTTATCTGAAAATGAGCCATAGAAGGAAATGGCAAATGAACCAAATAAAGTCATAAAGAATTGGACATGACTGAACAACAAATTTCTGATTCCAAAGCCAGCAACACAATCTACCACACAAAGGAATCTTTTTTTTAAGCTGCTCAAATCATGGCTTTATTTAAAGCTTTTATTAAAAATTTAACAACTTAATGAAAATAAACAATCAAATAAATATATAAAATAAAGATTAAGATCTTACAAAAAAAACCTCAATAAGTTATACCCCACCAGTGGATCTACAAGCATTTATAATGAGCCATTTTACTCTAGTGATTTAGTGATTAAGAATCTAGTGATATCTGTAGGCAGATTTGTTCCAGGTAATCCCTTCTGTAAAGGAACTCACTTTCTATAGGGTGAGAGTCAATTTATACATACCTATGTACATTTACACATACATGTGCATACCTAGACAGGGAAGCTGGGGTGGGGGAAGGACTTTGCAGGATAGCATAAAGAACACAGATCCTCCAGTCAGAGGACTTAGATCCTCTTAGACATGGCCACCCCATGACTCTGATCAATCACTAAAGCTCTCTATGTTCTCACCAGTAAAATGGAAGTGTGTGTGTGTGGCGGGGTGCTAGACTAGATCATTTCTAGTGTCTCTTCCAGCTTAACTCCTAGGAGTTTGCAAGCCCAGAACGTGCATTTATTCTCTACAGTTGTCTCTGTAGTTCTGGCCCCCCTTAGGAGTCTACCTGCTCACCTGCCTGTTCACCTTTATTCCTTTATCTGTAGTAAGTGCAACCAAGTGTTATAATGGGAACCAGAAGAATGAAAATACTATGTTCTTCTCTAATATAGGCTCCCTATGTTAAAATAGAATCAAGTAGTTATAATTTAAAGGAACTATGATGAAAATGAGAATTACTTTTTACATGTCCACATCTGTCTGATAATCTGAATGACTGTTCCCGATAATGACCTGTGCTTTACCTGGCTTGATTTCCAAAGTCAACAGGAAGATCTGCTTCCTACAGTACATTTAATTATAATTTAAATTTTCTGGCTTGCTCAGAAGACGGTTATTGCATAATTATTATTTTATGTAGAATTATTATTATTATTTATGTAGAATTATTGCTAATTGCTGACTGAATTCTTTCTAAATCTGACATCAAAAAGGTAAAACAAAGACTGTTCTTGACTTTGCAATTTTAACACATAGATATTATAAAATATTCTTTATATGATCTATCTAAACATCACCAGCCTGCTTTCTTCCCTAAGCCATACAGAAAACATTAACACTGTTTATTCTTGGTTTGCCAGGAACCATCATCATTCTTCTTGACTAACTAATTACAATACTGCTTTATTATGCCAGAGAGAAAATCCTAAATGAATTCTGTAAGCTTCTCTAACTTTTGGTCTGACTAATCAAAATTTATTATTAAGTAGGGATGCATAATGGATTCTATACTCAAAATGGTTCCTTAAGAAGTAAAGTGACTTGATTTAATGATGATCTAAAAAGATTTGTCTTTTTGACCACAGGAAACAAAGTAGGTGGTGTTAGAAAAAAATAAAAAACAGAACTAGGACCAGGAGTTACCTGAGCTTTAGGGGTTTTATTGATGCTTTAATTTAATGAAAGAGTCAAAGAACCCCAGGAAGTCACAAAGAAATACTATTTGATAATTCTTTATGTAAGGAGTTAATCAGAGACGTTGTTCACTGATCCTCTTGACTGAAGATCTAAGCAAAGGGTTAAGTCTTTCTTTGGAACTTTTGATTAGATATCCCTAGAGAGGGAATGGACTGGTTCCTTGGTGTTAGTCAATCTTATAGAGGGTGGGCTGTGGTGACTGAGACTACTCCCAAGATGAAATAAATAGTTTAGTTCAGATTCTTGAGAAAGTAGACCCTTGAAATGAACTCCTTCACTCTGGCCTAAAAAGGAATCGTCCTCTAAGACTCAAGGTTTTTATCTCATCCCATTTCCTTCTCACCTGCTCTTTTCCATTTGCTTTTATTCTAGAGAGATCCTGGATATAAAGCAAGTATGGTAGGGGATTATACTCCAAATAGAAGTCATTATGTCAATGTGGGAAAGATGTGGCAGTAGGAGATGTAGCTCATTTACATGACCAAGATGAATGTCTGCAGAGCTGGTATAGGAGGTAGGAAAAGGGACTTATCTAGAGAACGGTAATTTCCTGAGCAGAAAGAGGATCTTCACATGGACCCCAATAGTTATAGAGGCAGCAAGGGACTGAAGACATAATAGAGAAGAACACATGGCCTAGACTTTGTAGTCTTCAATTAGAGAGAGCTATCTGCACAGTGTCATAGACTACAATTTTCCTTCCATAAGGGGTGCAAACCACAGCACAATAAGGGCATAGGGCAGAAGGAGGAAAGAGTGTAAGAACATGTGTAGAAATTGTGAAAAGGTAGGATCCATTGGAGAAGAAGGAGCACAGTGCTGTCTCCAGCTTATTGTAAAGTCCTTTAACATTGTTCCTGTATTTATTGATGAATTTCTATGAATTCTGTGGAGTAAAACAAATGTCATCCTGTATTCAATAATTACATTAATTAAATTATGCATGTTTGGGACATGGGTATCTCTTTTACCTACTTTTGTGGAAACCTGGATACAGGTCCTATTGTTGGATTTTATCAGAACAAAATCTGAGTGGAGCAATATCACCCCAAAAGAATTAGCTTTTGGGGCCACTCTGAAGATCAGATCAGGTCTGTGTGAGTCTATATGGTGGCTAAGATCTGGGGAGGAGAAAAACTGGACAAGAGGTTAATATTTTAAAAGACCTGCACTGAACCTCCCCAGCCCATTCACGGAGAGCGTTACATAAGACACTGTCCAGAATGCTGCTCATGGCAGGTGTGTACATGATTACATCTGGAGACATACAATTCAACATGTAAGTTCATGCAGATCCACTCTCATCCCAGCAGAAGCAGGAATGTGGAGGATGCCCTTGCACTAGAAAAGAAGGATGAATGAAAAGCCAAGTTGAAGACACATCAGTGGTGGTTTCATGTCAGGCTTGTCCGCCTTCTCTCCCCCCTTTCCTGCCACATAACAACTTGGGAAGGGTCCTGGAAAACCCAGGGAGCTGATCTATGGATTCTAGTTGGAGAGGAAAGATGCAAACCAAGGAAGTTGGCTGCCCAAAGAGCTGTCCCTCAAATGATATGGAAACATAAAAGCTAAAGTCTGACAGAGGAAGCACTTGCCCAAATCATTGCTTGATTACACTACAGTATTATCTTATACAAATACTGATAATGACTTGCGTCATTGCCGCTGTACAGAAAAGTCAAGTCTCTAAAAATATAACCCAGCAGGTGATCCCACACACTGCTACTGAAACAGGAATGACTTTTGTTTTTCACAGAGGTGACATGCAAATATAACTGGGTGGGCAGTCTTTCAAAAATCACCTTATTTAAAATAGGTTCCACCAAATTAGTTAAAACTGAGTCTCCTAAACAAGTTCAACAGACTCATGTAGAATATCTTCATAATGTCACCTCTGGCATTATTATTATTCTTGCTAAGAGCTCTTAGAAACATTCAAGTCAAGCCACAACTGAATGGTACAGAGCATGCCAATGTAGAAAGTACACAACTCAGAGACGGAGATTTGGGGTCTAAGGCTGGCTCTTCAGTTTCTTTCGAATACTATTATTATCATGGGTAAACTATTTTTTGTTTCCCAGTCTATAAAGGGTATGATTTTACCAGTCCAATCCCCTAGGTCAAAAATGTTCAGAGGTGCCTAGCTAGGGCAGCTGTTCACGGCTCGACTACCTTAGTGGAGGGATACCCTTTCCAAATAATTGTCTTTTCTGAAGGCAATGAGTCAATCACTATTCTTTGGCCAAGATATTGTATACTGTAGCTTTTACTCTTGAGATGAAAACTTATCCCTAGCAACCAGTAATGCAGGTGACAAAGACATTATTTTATATGTGAATTCTGAGTCTCTTAAAAATAAATGGAAATAGAAGAAGTCTGGAAGGTAATTGAGGTTGATCCTTTTAACATTTGGATCTTTAAACATGGAATATAAACTGTTTTTGTTAACAATACACTAGAAGGATATTGGGTGTGGGGAAGAACAAGCTTTTTGACTAAAGGCGTCATTCGATATTGGAAAAAAGTAGTGTCAGTTGCATAGCTTCAAGCTATTCAACCCTGGTGTCGTCTAGCTAGCTAACTAGCACAGACTTCTGATTCATAGGTAGCATAAACTGCTGACTAGAATACAATTAATTCTATCTTTAAGAGCCCTTGCAACCCAAGAAGAACAAAATGAAACGAGGCTTCACAAAACTTTTTTTACAAATACACACACAAATATACACTCACGTAAAATGAGACTAATTTATAAACAAAGAGGTAAGAATATGTATTTTGTTGTTTATATACAAGCATGCAACTGTCCTTCAAATGTATTCATTGTGGGAGACCATAATTTAATCTAACAATACTGACACTGTTCATAACACTTTTAGAATTCTTTTCAAATTGCCATTTATTTTTCTCTTTTCTATACAAAATGGAATATGGCTGCAAATTCTTAAGACTAGTTTTTTCATGTGGTTCTGACTGATGAAGATTCATTGAATTTTTTGAGGAAAGGATTTTTTCCTAATCTAATCCAGTCCTGTAAATCAACAGATGAAAAGAATGAGTCCCAAAGAGGTCAATATAAAAATCACATAAAACCCTTCTGAACCTGAGCTTCCTCAGGTCTAAAATGACTGGATCAGATTAAAAGATTATTCCTTCCTCTAAGAGCAAAAAGTCATTTTGAGGTTATCACCTCATCATTATGTCCCAAACAGAACATAAATTTACACACAAGGAAGGGAAAGGACTAAGAACAACTTTTTAATGCCTCTGTTACCTTCAGAGACATAGAAGAGACAGAAGGGAAAAGAAAGGAAGTTCCTACTCTTAGTCTGATTCACAATGAGGTTAAGGGATGGTTGGGTAAATTTCCTGGGTCTCAGTTTCCCAAGTGGTAAAATGAGGAGGTTGGGTTAAATGATCTCGAAGATCCATCCAAGTTTTGTAATTTTGTGAGTGCATAACTTTACAAACGAAGAAAAATGTCATCAATTTTATAGTCATTATATATTTTCTTCACAAAAAAAGAACATCACTCTGGCTTGATCATATTTTATTTACCTAACTTAGCCTTGAATGTCTTAACTGTTTCCAAAAATCAAATAAACTTTCTTCATGGAATTAACTCTGAAGGGAATTTCAAAAGAAGAGTTAAAAAATGTTTACATTTTTTTAAATGTGTGTGTCTCCTCCATGCTTAGAGGAGGCAGTATTTATCTGGATGCCTAAATTCTGGTATGCTTGTTAAAAATTCTGTCAAATTACTTTATAATCAGACATGGATAAATGTACCTCATTTTATATACAAAATCTCCAAAAATGAATACTGCGTAACTAAAAAAGTCAAACAGACAACTACCTAGCTGAATGTCCACAAATGTAACCTGAAAAAAAATAAGAAAATGATCCAAGGCATATAGATATCTACTACTTTACATCCTTGAGTAGAAGTGAACTCAAGACTGCTGAGGTTGCAAAACAGAGGGTCCCTTCTCAAAATTCAAGGACTGTTAATTGTTTTTTTGCAGATCACAACAATTTAAGACCATTTATATCTTAAAGGTGAAATGAACTTAAGAAATACCATAAAAAGTAAGATGCTGTTAGAAATCTAACTATTACCATCACTCCCACATCAGGAATCACTCACATGTATGCTCAATTTGAAGCAATGTGGAACTTCCAAGAGATTACAAAGCACTCTAAAATTAACCAAGTATGCTCTAAAAAAAATTTCCTTGCGTAAGGACTGAAACATTTTTTTTTATCAGTACTAGTGGTTTTTCTGATCTACATATGAATAGAAAATGAAAATTATTGTATGCATTCAGAAATTTTTGGTTAAACCAAGAGCATGTAGACTCTTCCTTAACTAACCTAATAAACAGAGTTAAGGGGGTGGGAGGTGGAAATATTCACCATAATATGCACACTCTTCAAAACCTCTAAAACTAGTATTGACCAGATATTTAAAAGTGACACTGAGGTAGAAAAGTACAATTCAATGCTAAGTTCAAGAACAGTAGTCCATACCCTACACATCTCTAAAGAAATTAGTCCATGACCCGAAAGTAGCTAATTGCTCTTGTAACCTGCTTTCATGGGAAAGGAACTGAAAGGCTTATTGTTTAACTTAGGGATGAATAATGTGAATCATTTCAATGATTTGTGCAAGAGGCCTCAGCAAACCACAGAATGACTTGGACACCACCGGCTAAATACCCTGGTTTGCTTTTTTCCTCTTGAAATGCCAAAACTCATGTCATAATTAACAGGTGTCCCTGGGCTTGATAAGAACACCATTCCTATACATCCCAGTTAGGTGGTCACATGTTGTCAGTGCATGATTATGCCCCAAAGGAATGTAAAAGACTAGACAGAAGCACATGTTCATGTCCACAGTACTCAGAAATGATGGTGAGAACAACTATCAGAGGGATTACAATAATATTCATATCAAATATTAACTGGAAAAATACTTGCTGTAAATTTTTCCCCCTGCTGCCAGGCACACTTGTGTTACCATCCATTTGGAGAGAGACATTAATAATCTTCTGGGTCAGTGCCCAGGGAAAAAGCTGGCTATAAAAAGGAAGGAAGAAAGAGGGGATGCTTCCTTCCACTTGGGACCCCTCACCCCCTGCTGATTGGCATGAAAGGAGGCAGATGTCACCTTCACCTTTAATTAAGAAGGGTAGCTCAGAGATGGTGTAGTTCTAGTTCTCAACACTCCACAACAAGGAAGAGTCTGTAAATATTTAATTAAAACATTCTTGCTTTAAATTGCTCTCTGATCAAAATCTCCATAAATTTAATTTTTGTGGAAAAATTAAAGGGCATTAAAAGAGCTTCTCTCTAGATACTCAATCTTATTTGTTAAATGAATATCAAACTACCTTTGATTCACAGATTATTCATGTGTGAGGAGATCAAGTTCTTTAAAAATATGTATGTACACACATGATCCCAATTCTTAATAAATTTTCATTTTGAGGTTAAAAAGGAGACAAATTCCAATATTCCTACTGTTTAGGCAAGCTAACTAAGGTTCACAAAAAGTCTCTCAAAGGGTCCAACAGTAAATTTGTATTAGATCTAGAAAAATAAGCAATTACTTTTGGTTTTCAGTCTCACACTAGTATATAATGTACTATTTTCTTCAAAGTAACAAATATATTGTTCAAAATCAAATGGGGAAAAAACAATTCAAGTTCAAATAACTGACTGATGAAGTGAAGATAATGTGTTAGGATCATGAAATTATCCTCACCTCTCTATTTGGCTTTGCATTTCTGAGAGGCACATTTTATAGAGGGGAAAACAGAATCTGAAGGAAGTGAAGTAATATGATCTTTGGTTGAGATAAGGGACCAAGTGCCAGAAACTCAGTATTTTGTATAGTCAATGATCTTTCTTAGGTTTTCTTTTTCTTTCTTTTCAATTTTTGAAGTAGTCAAATTTGGAATCTCTAAGTCTCTAAGGTAGATATACTTTAAATATGAGTGAGAAAAAATCCTCAAGCTTTGGTGGCAAAGTGGGTTGCCTCTATATTTAATGCCATTACTGATGCTGAATCTCAACTTTTCAGCATTACACAACGATGTCTTTTGCGCCATCCATTTACTTGTAGCTTGATGATTGGCCATAGCCCACTCCCTCCAGCACCTCTCCCCTTCCCCCCATGGAGTCCTCCCCTAAAGGTTCTCTGCAGTCAAATCTGTCATGCACAAACACACCTTCAATCTCTAAAGGTAAACAAATGTGGTAAACTAAGTCACTAAGAGTGGATGCTGAAAGTCCAACAGTTCAGTGATTGTATTTTTCTGATGTCAGTGATCAAAAAACTTCTACCTGTGCCACTGGCTTTCCCTCAAGGTTCTCAGTATTTTTTCCCCCCCTTCACACTCCCTCACCCAAAAAACTTCAAATATTTATTGAAATCCTACTGGGTATTGGAAAGCCAGAGATACGAAGTGAGATAGAATATGGGCACCAAAAACAACTGACTTTTTTTAACAAGGTCCATGCCCCCAGAAGGTTTTTATCATCTACTTTCCAATGGAGGAACAAAATGAGTATCTGCAGGGGATATTAAATATCTAACAGTCAGGAAGGTCAAATAAAAAACATGCAGAAGAATTGTGAGACAAGAAAAAAAACAAAAACTGAGTTGAAAAAAAGTCAAACTTACTTAAGGTCTCCCAGCATAATGAGTCTGTTTGAAATAAGGTGAAGGATGTGTCCTCCTCAAGGGTTCTGTTTTCAGATGGAAACTTGAGAAGATCCATTTTCTCCTCTTCAATTTGCTGTGTGACACCCCTCGTCATCCCAATCATATGAGCTCCCAAGGCCCCCAGGCTCCCTCTCTCTTTGGGAAGCTCTTGAGGACCTGTGCACTATCTCTGAGAACAACGCCATGACCTCTGTGGGTGCCACGTGGCACTGCTGCTATTGTTACTACAAACACACCCAGCTGAGTGGACCAACTTGTTACCTCACACACACAGACACACACACCATGGTGGGGAGGAAATGGGTTGGCAGCTCAGACCCAGGCCCACAAGGTTGCTCTCTGGCCTCCTTACAGTAGCAGTATGGATTAACTCTAGAGGCCAGTGGGAAACTCAGAGATGTTGGGACTGACTGAAGCAAAGGTTCTGGACCAGTAACTCGTGGATGGAAAACTCTCCGTCTCCAGAGATGGGCCATTCCTCTGGAAGTTCTAGTCTTAGAAAGGGCCTGGAATACCACAAGTGCCTTACCTAAGGTCATGCAGTTAGAATGTGTCAGACGTTGGCCTTCCTAACTAAAGATCAGGGGATCTAGCTTCAGGGCCATGCTGCCTCTCACGGTTCAAAACTTCAAGAAAATGGAGATGGAAGTGCTTCAAAGGGTCAGCTTTGGTAGAAGGAAAAGCGCTAGTCTCTAATAATCTGAAGGAGAATTCCAGGGCTTTTCCAGGGGTATTTTCAGTCCCTTGGAGGTAACAGCGGAAAGTCAGGTAAAGACAGGAGGGCCACGGTTTAAAAACACAGAGTGACTAAAGGCAAGACTAAGTTCTCCTTAAGGACGCTCAGCTTTCCTGGGTTGAATTTGGCTAAACAGCAGCATTTTTTTTTTAAGGCACAAATTCAAAGTTTGTTTGCTTTGACAAATGACTTCACCCGTGTCCCAGCCCTGCTTCCCAGCTCCCTAAACAAACCTCCCAGCACAAAGGGACACTCTGACCTTGTTTACTGCAGCCTTTGCCTTTTGAAACCCTCTCCCGTAAGCCCTGACATCACTGAACGTGCATTCGCACCTCCACTTCTCTTGGCTGCACACACTGAAACCCTGTCTCCCTCCGTCGGTTTGCTTGTTGACTAAACACTCCCGAGCTCCCCGAGAACAAACAAGCCTCCCCAGCCCGACCCAATTCACATGACGACTTCTAGCAGGTTTCACCTTTCCTTGACTCCTCTGACAGGAACATTCAGGACCAGACGCTGGATGCCTGAGAGCCCTTGCACCCAGAAATGTCCTGCGTTATCCCCATTTCCCTCCCCAAGGCTGGGGGGCTCCCTTCTGTCAGCAGTCTCTGGGCTTGCTCCCCACTTCAGAGTTCTCAGATTCCTCCCTTGCTCTCCTCTTAAGAAACAACCACCCACCACTACTACCACAACCACCAACCAAACCAAACCCAAACTCATTCTGCCCTTAGAAGGCACTTATCTGTAAATACTCATGTGACTTTTCAAGGGACCCCTTCACATTCCTTAACATCAATGAAGCTTGCTTTATTTTATTTCCTCAAGGAAAAATTCTGTTGCTCCAAATTGGAAACAAGCGCATCATCTTCCTCTTAGACTTAAAAACTTTCTTGAAGTTGGAAAGTCTCAGGTCACAATAAAGTACATTGTGAGAGATATTACAAGGAAAACCAGGGCTCAGACTGTCCTCAAAATTTTCTTTCCTAAGGGACATTTTGGGTGAAGTACCAAAGAGGATGCATCACTCAAACTGCCCCTATTCTCAAATATTAACAGAAAAAGAACAAGTTATAGCTACAACACTACTAACACCAGTTAACTCAGATACTAACCAAACTGCATTATCCTTCTGGTAATAAATCCTAACTCTTAAATATAATAAAATCAAAGTTATGAACCCCAAGTATGGGAACCCCTAATGCACCTCTAAATTAAATTCAGCAAGTCCTATGGGAGCAGAGGAATCTATCTGGAATTGATTTTAATCTTTTTGTTACACTGAAACCACCTACAAAAATCGGAACTCCTTATACTGAAGTCTCACAAGAAACTGCCCAAAAAACAACCCAAATAAATATTTATGCATTTGGCTGTTCTTGTTTCTTAAAGCAAAGAGAAAAACATCCTATGGAGTTTATCAAAGTAAATCTGCTCCAGCTAAACAATCATAAAGAGAGAAACCTTCCTATGGTTACCATAACAACAATGTGATCACCTTGGAAAATTGCAAGAGAATTTAAGACACAAGAGAAAACAAGTGTTATCCTGTCTGTAGAAAACTGATCATTTCTAGCAGGCAGCGACAAAGCTATGGCCATTTATAATTTCTGAAACATCAAATCATTACCTTCTGAGAGTTGCTGTACTCTTCATTCATGAAAAAGAGTCTCAAGTGAGACCTCTCTCAGTGATGAGGATTTCAGTCCTGGAACATTACTACCACTCCCAGTCCATTTAGTACATACTTTTTATAATGAAAGCAAAGTTTGAGTCAATCTGAAGGGGAGGAGACTAAAAAACCAAAACATCCCTGTAGAAACCAAATAAAAAAACATGTTTTCTCTCTCTCTCTCTCTCACACACACACACACACACACACACACACACAGAAAAAGAGTATTTTTCCCTTTAAATTCTTGCTCAGTAGCACGCCTATCAGTTTTATTTTCTGTAGGGTAGACAGCATAATCAAGAAGTGAGAATATTAAATGAATCCTTAGTGAGGGAAGAATCATATGATATGCCACAAGCAAATTATGTAGAGGCCAGGTCTCAGAAAAATGTAAGAGAAATTTGAGTATACTCTCTTTGGATTATGTAGTCATGAGTAGATCATACAGTACAAAAAGTGAAGAAATGTATGGAATTCTCTGACATAATCTTCCCAATTAAGTGGGGGGGGGAGAGGTAGAGGATTAAAGCAATGTGCAGGGAGGAAAGAAAGTTTAATTATTGAAGCAACTGCTTCTCTAAAGGTCACATCTATTCAAGGTTTATTTTAAAGTCTGTTTTTCAATATTATTTAAAGATCAGGCAATGAGCAAAGTAACCAAACAAAACACCAGCTGCAGCACTGATTGAATGAGAGAGTTTTCTCTAATCTTAACACACACTGCAGTGTGTAAAACCCAAAGGAGAAATGCTAAAATTCACCAAAAGGTTCCACTCTGTGTTTGAATGTGTTCCTGAATTTCATTCTTGCAAACCTGGACACATTGGGGAAATTGATGCAATAAGGTCATGGATTTCTGTTTCCTAAGTCCTTATTATACTTCATCATTAAAAAATCTGATTTTATTATAAGTACATTGTGCAGTAACAAAAATCAGCTTGTGCTTACTAGCATCTAAGTATCAAAATAAATTAAAAGGACAAAAGATGATGCAATATCAAAAGTAATATATTTTGAAAAAACAGAACAAGATAGGCATAATGGGATATTATTCCTCATACAGAAAAGGGGTTCTCCCCAGTGCTGATGGTTTTAAAAATAAAAAGGCTTTGAATGTTTTTTGTTTGGCTATGTTAATGATTTTGTTATATTATTGATTCCCAATGAATTTCTTTTCAAGACTTTGAACCTAGGAGAGGAAGGTATCTGAGTTAATGGAATCAATTCCAATACCACTAGTAGAGTAGAAAGAAACACTAACTGGCTCTGGAGCTGGGGTGACTGGAATATTCAGATCCTTTTGTAGGTTCTCTGAGCCTAAGCTTCCTCATTTGTAAAATTGGGGGCCTGTACCAAGAGGCTTCTTCCAACTCAAGAACTATGTAGAGTTTATTGAGATGAATGAGAAATGATTAGAAGATGAAAGAAAGCTGGGGAGTTAGGGGTAACTGGTGGTATAGCTGGTGATTCGGTGGTTAGAGTGCTGGGCTTCAAGTCATTTACCAGCTGTGAGACCTTGGGAAAGTCCTTTAACTTCAGTTTCCTCATTCATAAAATAGGGATAACAACAGCAGTGGATGTTTTTAGGATCAAAGGCGATAAAATTTGTCAAAAGTGCTTAGCACTACATAATACTATATAAATATACATAAATATTTAATAAAAACTATATAAATATTTATTCCTTTCCCTTCCCTAGTAAGGATGACAACAAATAGTGTACATTTTCTTCTCAAGCATGAAGGTAGAACAATTTTCTTCTCGGCATTTCTGCCTAGTCTTTGCTCCAAATGAACTTTTGTTGTTGGGTTCTGTTGTCTCTGACTCTTCATAATCTCATTTGGGTTTCTTAGCAATGATAAGAGAAGTGATTTGTCATTTCTTTCTCTGGCTCATTTTACAGATGAGGAAACTGAGGCAAAAAAGGTTAAGGGTCTTTGCCTAGTATCAAACAGCTGATAAATATCTGAGGTCACATTTGAACTCAGGTTCTCCTGACTCCAGGGTTCTCACTGTATCTCCCATACCACCTAGATACCTGTCCTCTAAGTTACCCAGGCTTATTTACTATTCCATTCCTTTACACCATTATCCATTAAGTCTAATCACTTCTACCATAGCAACATCACTCACATATCTCTGAATTTTCCATTGCCCTCATTCAGGCCCTTGCCTAGGGTATTGCAAGATTATAAATACAAATAACAAAGAGAAAAGGGAGGAAGGTAAAAGTCAATGTAATACAGTACTTGGGAGGGAGACAAAAAAATTCACCAAAAATATGACTAATTATTGAAGGGGATTTTTTTTTGATTCAACATAGAAGTAAAACAATTAAAACCTAAGGGCAAAACTAAAACAGACTTCTTAGCACTGGAAACTGTGCAGGTCAGTGCCATTAACTTCAGAAGTCTAAAAATGAAAATGAAAGTGAAAAAAAGCCCTATTTGAAGAACACACCAGACATCTGTAATTTCTTTAGAGGCCTATTTATTAGAACTCATTTCCAAAATCCCCAGTGACCCAGGAAAGAACCTATGATTCCATGCAATAAGATACTATTTTCTTATCTGTCAGACCAACATTAGAGACTAGGTCAGAATACACAGTGAATTGTGAAGGTAAATGTGAGGGCCCTGGAACCATCAACTCCATATTCATTTCCCATGATCGTTTCCTAAAGGCTGCTCCTCTTCCCATCATTTTACCACAGCAGTAACATCTTCTTGTTACCCAGCATCAGTCGGGCATTAGCTGAGGGGCTTGGTTGGAAGCAGGCCTGGTGTTTGGGCCCTCTATGAGCTATTCCCAAGGCAGGTTGAGAAGATAGAACACTGTGGCTGGGTTCATCCTCAGTACACATGCTGCCTCCTGTCCCTTCCCAGGGGTGTGCTGGTACTGCCAGGATCCTGGGCCAAAGAGCTAGGGCAGGTCACTCTACTTCCTTTATGTAAACTGTAGGAGCACTTGTCCATTTTTTAAAAAAGGTATACATATAAAAAAAGTCATGGTTTCATATCTCTATTTCTCCTTTTGTATTCCCCAAATTGGAAATTTTCTCTTTTTTTATTTAAGTTCAGATAAAATAAGAGAATATGGTCACTTATGATTTGTATACATATAAAAGTAAGGGTACTATGTGCAAAATTAATATTGATGCACATCTGTGATAGCTCCCAAACAATTTTGAAATTTTTAAAATAAAAAATCCAAACTATTAAATTCATTTGTCTCATTTTGAACTCCAGCAATATCTTTCAAATAACTTAAAATTAAACTTCTTGGGTTTCTTCTGATTAGTCTACCTATCACTATTAAAATAAAAGTTTCCCCAAGCATTAGTTCTTTTAAAAAACTGAAGTATTAACCTAATTTACTCTAAAAGACAAACATTTTTAAACAGAGTCAAATCCTGTTTCCTCCAAATAGAATGATTGACTGTCCCTTAAAAAAAAACACCTTAAAATAATTCTATTCAAACTACTGTCCTAGGATCCAGGAAAAATAAAAAGTTTAAGTATACTTAAGTATGCTGGTAAATATTTAATAACCAGTACTCAAGGGAGAAAAGTATATACACAACACTTTTTAATCTACTTAATTAACATTTCCCCCTATTACTTTCTAAAGTCTAATTAGGTAAGGGGTGGTGCTAGCACACTCCTGAGTATATATGATTCCTTCCCCCATGGAGCTTACAGTAATACCAGTTCACTCCATAAATTTTACCCAAATTGAACATTTAATAACTATTATTAGTTGGAGAGGTAACCTAGCAGAGAGAGTTGGTCTTAATGGCAGAAAGACCAGGTGATTCAAGTCTGTTACATTCTAGCTGGGTTCTCTAGGCAGGTACCCTCAGCATCAATGAAGGGAGTTCCTTAGAGCAATAAAATAATATGGTCTACTACTTATCCCAGCTAGGTGGTACAATGGATAGAATGCTAGGTCTGAAGACAGGAAAATATCTTCTACAGTCAAATCTGGCCTCAGACACTTACTAGTTGGATCTTGGGCATTTGCCTCAGTTTCCTAATCTACAAAATGAAATTGAGAAGAAATGGCAAACCACTCCAGTATCTTTGCTACGAAAATCCCAAATGGGGTAACAAAAGAGTTGGACACAAGGGAACAGTAAGAACAACACTCTATTATCAGTTTAACATTTTTAAAAATCATAAGTATTTAACCAGGATAGATTTTTCATAGACTTTGCTACCAATCACTATAACTCAAAATAATAAAGCTGGAATTTTCAAAAGTTCTATAGTTAATATATCAATCTAATTCAGACAAGCTTGTGGAGGGTAATTATTAAGTCTGCTCAAAAATATTATGAGTCAATATGACACACTACATAAGTTTGCATTCACTTTTGTAGTTGGAAAAGAGATGGACTTTGAATCAGCAAAGATGGGTTAAAATCCCACTTGCAAAACTCAGTAGCTTCAGGGGCAGCTAGGTGGTGCAGTGGATAGAGCACCGGCCCTGGAGTCAGGAGGACCTGAGTTCAAACCCGACCTCAGATACTTAATAATTACCTAGCTGTGTGGCCTTGGGTAAAGGATTTAACCCCAATTTGCCTTGCAAAAATCTAAAAAAACAAAAAACTTAGTAGCTTTAGAATGAGCCTCCTTCATGAAAATAATATTTATACCATATGCTATTTGTTTTAAAGAAATCATGCTGCAAATCTTAGAACAGTGCACACATGTTTGTGTGTCTATTTGTGGAAATAGATTGATTGCAGAAGTGACAAGATTTCCAGGTGAGCAGTTTCCTCCACCCATGCAAATTGGCACCTTCTCCACAAAGGAGAGATACAGAACCCCCTCTGGGATACTAACCTAAAGTATATTTCTACCTGATGATTGGGCTTCAAGAAAGTTGTTGCTACTTCATGTTCTGTGAGGTTATCCTGTAAGTCTGAACTCCTAATAAAAAAAAGTCAGAACCCCTATCAGAGTGCTTCTCATTAATAGTCATGTCAGTAGATAACAATTATAAGTCCTCCCCAAAATTCCCCTTGGGTCTATGGTTACTAATCGGGTAGCTAGGTGGGCACTGCATAGAGCCTTGGAGTCAAGTGGGGAGTTCAAATCTGGTCTCAGACAACTGACACTTACTAGCTGTGTGACCTTGGGCTAGTCACTTAACCCTGATTGCCTCACATCCAGGGCCATTTCCAGTCATCCTGATTCGTATCTGGCCACCGGATTCAGATGGCTCTAGAAGAGAAAGAGAGGCTGGTGACTTAGCACAGCTCTCCTCATTCAAATCCAATTCATGTACTTGTCATGGCATCACCTTCCTAATGTCTTGGTCTTCTTTAGAACAAAGGACAAAAAATCATTAGTTGGGGGGAAAAACCATGGTGGGAAGAAGACAGAGAAATCTCTCCTTCAGGGTTTTACTCCCCAACTGTTCTAATCTTTGAATGGCTCCCCTAATTCAGGGAGACACCAGAATATGACCAATTTGTTTCATTATGTTTATACTTCATTCTCAAAGAAGTGACTTTCCCAGGGCCACACAGCCAATTATGACTCCAAGGCCAGTCATCATCAAGCTGCCCAATTTATTTTATTTGTCAAATGGTTATTACCATTTTAATACAATTCATAATATAAAGATCACATTTAAAGGCATTTTAACATCTCATTAGAAAGAATGCTATAAGCTTCCTGTACACCTAAAATGGAAGTTGAGAACCATATTATCCATCCAGAAAAGCAAGATTCTTGTGGTCCTTTAGAAAGTAAATGACTTTTCCAGAGTCATGAGCTCAGTATGTATCAGAGGCAGAGTTTGAACAAGATTATCCTGATTTTAATTTGGATCAGATCTCTAGCTAATCTAGTATGCTAGTTTTCATTTTATTATATGCACACATATACCACCAATTATTATTACTTTCCAGCAATGATTGGAAAAATGTTAATGAGAAACAAGATCTGTGAGGGCCACTTTTCCCATTAAAAAATAAATAAATAAATAAATCCTTTCTTGTACTTACTTGCCAGATTAGATTGCCTGGGATGTTTTAAGTCTGGCACAGGAGACATAAGGAGCCAGGATCAAAGTAGGGCTCTGTGAAGCTAGGATGGGTGGTACTGCAAGGTAGCATCCTTACATAGGATAGGAATAAAAAGAGGTAAAAGAAGCAGTGGGCTTCAATAAGTAGCTCTCCTACAAAACCTGCTGTGGTGGTAGAAGTAATTCCTGATAATTACTCATAAGCATTCCTTTTTTATTTAAAGTATACATATCTTCAAGGAGCTTGAACAAGCAGATTTAAAAAACCAAACACTTTCAATTCTCATAATGCCTTTGAAGAAGAAAGGGCATTACAACAAAACCTCACTAAATAATTGAGAGAAAGACTAAATTAGTGAGAGTTCTTAATTACAGGATTTTTTTTTTAAATGCAATTTTATTACTTTCAAGGGCAACCTAATTGTGATTGTTAAAGTCATTCCAGGCACATGTCCTGCTTTAATGAATAGATAGGAATGATTTATAATAAGCAAGCCTATTTGCATACAATGTATCAAAGTCTCAAAACAGTCTGTTCTGTTAAGTGAATTAAATATAGATCCTATGCTCTTGTTTATACTATTAATTTTCTCTTTAGAGAGTAAAAGAGTAAACCCGTCTAATGTGCATTTAACTTTCACAAATTCTAACTCCATGGAGTCTGAATTAACAAAGTCTCATTTTACAAACTTGGGGATCATGAATCATAGAGATTAAAAAACAGATCTAAGATTCGGAATACCACAAGTCAAAGTCAGAGTTTCAAATACATAATGTATTTGGAATGTAGTCTATGATCCATCCCCACTTACCCTGCCCTATAACTGGCCTAAGAGCAGGATATTAGCTACAGCCCAAAAGGTGCAGTGGAAAAGGGCAGCAGACTTGGTATAATAATACTATCAAATGAATGGGCTGGACTAGATATTCTCCTAAGGTCTTTTTGTACTCACTATTCTGTGACTCTCTGACCTTTTGTCTTTCTTACATACCTTAACAAGAACCATCCTGGAAATGGGGTTCCCTCTACACTATAAAAGCAGAGTATTTCTGAGCTTTATAAAAGCACTGTTCTCATTCCTGGAACAGAAAATGAAGGATCTTCAGCACTAGATATCTGTATAACCTTTGTGATTCCCCCTCTGTCAAATACCGAAATTACTAAGATTCAACAGTGCCACTGAATATGAATTAAGGTCTTTCCCAGCCAATTAAGGCTAATTAAGAGAAGTTTGTGTGAACTGTCATTTCCTAAACTCAACTATATGTCACATATAGCATGTACAAATATTCTAGTTGCTCTAGAAGCAGCACAGAAAGCTTCAAGTCTGTAAGGAGAATGTGAAGTTCATTAAAGGGCAAAATCAGAGAATTAAGACCTCCTAAAAGAGTCATTTGGTATAAAAAATATTTCATAATATACAGACACTAGAACAATGATACTGGCTGTGTCATGTGTGGGTGTGCTTTCATTTTATTTTAAATGATTCTAGATGTTTGGAGAGTGAGAAAAAGATGGGAACTTAATAGGTAAGTATTATGATTGCTTCTTCATGATCTTGGCTTATCCAACTTGTATGCCAGAGTTATAAGGCAGGGTAAATAGAAATGGGTCATAGATTACATTTACACAGGGCTTTAACTTTACAGTAGTTTATCTCAAAATAACCCAGTGGTATTGTTTCTATTTTCTAGATCAAGAAACTGAGGTACAATGAGATTCAATGACTCGTCTGGAATCATAAATAGTATCTATTAAAAGCAGCAATTGAACCTTGGTTTCTCCTGACTCGGTTTAGCACAGAATAGAGCTAAAGTTGGAAGAGATGATAGTAATTATCTAGTCACATCTTAGCTGAACTGTGAAGTCAACCTATAATATCCTTAACAAGGAGAACTTTGGTGATAGGGGACTCCCTTGTCCCAAAGTGGCTCTTTCTTCTGTTCATGACTATGCTGATTTTTACGAAGTTTTTCCTTATGTTGAACTTTATCTAATTGTAACTAGGGCCGAGTCAAGCAAGTGCAATTCCTCTTCCATTTGATAACCAGTCAGAGTCAATCAATGAGGACTTCTGGCCAAAATGTCTACCTGAACAGGGGTCAACCCACCCAGCTTCAACTGTTCTAGCAAAATGATGAATCTAGAAGTAATGATCAAGAAATTCAGCAAGATATAACCTTGACTTTTCTCACTCCAGAACAAGGAGTCAGTCAAAAATCAGTATAACCAGAGGGAATCTTCAGTTTCCAAGGATCTGTGTTTAGAGGCAGTAAGAGAGGGTTATCTTAGAAGTCCTTATGAACTGAAACTAGTATTGACCAGGACAGTGATGGCACAGATATAATTTTTTTTGTCCTTCATTCTTGAAGAAGACCCTGCCATTAGGGAGGTGATGCCATGACAAACATATGAATAGGATTTGAGTGAGGGGGATGCTGTGCTAAGTCACCAGCCTCACCTTCTCCTCCAGAGTCATCGGAAACCAGTGGCCAGATATGAATCAGGATGACTGGAGATAGCTCTGGATGCAAGGCAATCAGGATTAAGTGACTTGCCCAGGGTCACACAGATAATTAGTGTCAGTTGTCTGAGGTCATATTTGCATTCCAGTCCTTTTGACTCCAAGGCAGTGCTCTATCCACTATGCCACCTAGCTGCCAACTACCGGCATAGCTGGATGAAGTGGAACATTATTTAATATTTTAAATGTGATACTGTCATTCCAGCAATATTTTTCAACAAGTTGGGTTAAAATTACTTGAAGGCCAGTCTTTAAAAACATCTGTAGTCACCCATGCTTTCTTATTTAACCACTCAAGAACTGAAAGTGATCAATAGCTACTATAGCTTCTCAGAACATGAGGAGTTGGAGATGAATACCAAAACATTGGTCTCATTATAATTTAATTTTAAAATCTTCTACACTATTATTGCTTAGTTATTTCAGTTGTATCTCTCTATGACCCCATTTGGGGTTTTCTTGGTAAAGATCCCGGAGTGGATCTATTTCCTTCTCCAGCTCATTTTACAGATGAGGGACAAGAGGCAAAACAGCTAGTAGGTCACTCAAGCCACATTGGAACTCAGGTCTTCCTGATTCCAGGGCTGGCACTGCTTAGTTGCTCCATTCATGGCTTTACTTGACAAAAATTCATTTCTCTTTGTTGACCTTTTTTTATCCTTTTTAAAAATCTTTTTTATCCCTCACTTATGAAATTTTCTAATCCTATTCTTTCTAATTGGTAGTCCTATTGCTCATTCCTGATTCTAGGTCCCATGTTTATCTAATTCTGAGACCAAGAGTTGATTAGAAAAGTTGTTCTGTCCTGGTCCGCAAGTTCATGAGTCAATATGACATCAGAGAAAGAAAACAAAAATTCATTTCTTCATTTGGTTTGACTTTAGACAGTTGTCTAAGTGCTTACTTTAATCATAGGATAATTCTATTACTACCAGAAAAGGAAAGAAAAAGAGAAAGGAGCAAGAGAAAAGTCAAACAATTTCAGGCAAGGAAGTGGTATAATTTACTGACCTAATTATCAGGCTAGTAGTAGGTGGGGACAGGAAGTGGAAGGAGTTTACATTTTTAACTGAAGTCATGGGACTAAGCCTGGGGGCGTAGCTTCTTGTCCTTTACCCACTTTTGAAATGGTGGAGTTTCCCCCAAAGTTAAGAGGAAAGGCCGTAGAGCTGATGAATTGTATGACAGCATTCCTGGCTAATTCTGGATAAGACCACAGAGCACATGAATTACATGACAGAAACCCTGGCCAATCATAAATGACCATTCTGGAAAAACAAAGAGGCTGGTAGGAAAAGGCAAGTATGGTTCATGAGACAAAAGTCAAACACTTTTTTTTGAGAGGATCCCACAAAGACATAAAAGTAGGGGTATGTGTCTGTGTGTCTGTTATTTAGCACTATTTCTACAGAACCTGTAGAAATGACTTTTATATAATAATAACAATAATGATGATAGCATTCACTAGTGTTTTAAGGGTTATGAAGCAGTATATAAATATTTCCTCATTTTCTTCTCACAACAGAGCTGGGAGTGCTAGAATTGTTTAGAGATGAGGACACTGAGGACAGGGCTTGACTTGTTCCAAGATATATTGGTACTAAGTATCAGAACCAGATCTGAACTCAGGTCTTCCTGGCTTTAGAGTCCTAGTCACTTCTGGAATGGGCTCAACAATTAAGTCAGTTATTATGTATTGACCTAACTGTTAGGCTACTTAGCTGCCAGGAAAAAGAGGTGACAGCATGGGGAGGGGAGTGGCAATTGTGGGGAGGGTAGATTATTGAAGGGTAGATAATTGAAGTCACAGGAAGAACTAAACGTATGTGAGTAATTTCTTATCCTTCCCCTCCTTTTCAAAGGTTTTTTAAATCTTCCTTAAAAGTTTAGGGGGAGGGGCGGCTAGGTGGTGCAGTGGATAAAGCACCAGCCCTGGAGTCAGGAGTACCTGGGTTCAAATCTGGTCTCAGACACTTAATAATTACCTAGCCGTGTGGCCTTGGGCAAGCCACTTAACCCCGTTTGCCTTGCAAAAAAAAAAAATCTAAAAAAAGTTTCGGGGGAAGATCATGGAACATGAGTTAACTGCCACCTAATTCATGTGGAAAATTCTAGGTCAGGAACCCAGGAAAGATGTACTGGCACTGAAGTTGTGTTGGGTCTTTGGTTTTTTTTAATTACTTGAATAAGTCCCTAAATAGAGAAATAAAACTAGCACAATGAAACTAGGGCTCCACTTAGGGTGACAGCATATTCATGCTTCCTCCCATGTGGAAGGGGCACTTCCCTAAAGAGAAACTCTCCCAGGAATGGCTGTGTAGGCTATCCAGGGGCTCCCACCTCCACAGCTTACCCTCCCCATCTTTCCTGCCCACCAGGGGCCTGCCTTCCCCTGGTGGAGGGGGTGATACTGGGGAGACTGAGGCCCATCCTCAATCCCTCCTCTCTCTCTTTGGCCCTGGGTGGAAATTTTCTTTGTAGATCATCCCCTTCCTAGGTGGTGTCACAGCACTGACAGATTTGCTCTCTTTATTTCTACCTTGTTTTTATCAGTGATGAACATCCTTATGAGGTGATTGAGAATCTGTTAAATTTACCTCAAAAACATCCTAGGGAGTTCTCTCACGGTCTGGGTACAGGGCCTTATTTTCCTGTGCTCTGAGACACAGTATGGAAATGACACTCAAACTCAGTCTGAAATGGGTCTGAAGGAGACAAAGAATCCTTGTCCCTCTCCAGCTGCTGATGAAGAAGCTGATATTTTTGGCCAATGCAGCATCTGAGGGTGGCTGGAGCGGCTGGAGGTAAGGAGGCAGTGGTGAGAAGGGCCATATCAAAAAGAGAAACGATCACCACTTCTGTGAGGTGAAATCAGTCAAATTCTTCCAATCCTGACAGGAGTGAGGTCAGGGAGTTCTGGACAGAGAGGGACCGCCAAGGACTCTCTTGTGGCCCCAAGTCCCCTAAGAAAACTGGCCAGAATAAATGGCAACTTCCTGCCTCCCTGAGAGTTGGCAACTCTCCCTGCACTTGGCCTGAGCATGAATGGAACTGGACAACCCAAGTGGACTGGGGAGGTTTCTCAGCTCATCTCCCCATGACCTTCTGAACTTTGTGAAAACTTAAAAGGTTTACTTAATATTATCACTCATAACTCAGGCAGCAAGAGCACTTCATCAGAGTTACTTCAGATCTGACAACCAATGCAGCTCCTTTATCCCTGGCTCTCTGGACCACCAATGTGAGTGGCCACAACCCACATGTTGTGGTTTGGCCATGATCTCATTCAAGAGAGCTGTTAGGACAGGAAGAAAGTCTGGCCTCTTTCCCACTAGAGCCACTGTGGCTCCTTGGCTACCCATGAGGAAAAAGAGCAGAAAGAAGACTGGATTTGGAATCAGGGACCTGGATTTGTTGATTACTAGCTGAGCAAGTCACTGAGCTCATCTATAAAATGATGGGGTGAGACTATATGATTTTGTTGGGTATATCTCCTTCACCAATCCATTCTTCACACAACTGTTTTCATAAAGCACAGGTCTGACCACTTCACTTCCCTACACAATGAAGTCTGTAAGATCAAATGTTCTTTCATCATCTCATCATTATGAAATTTCTATTTTATGTTTATATAATGTACAAAAGTATTAGTATGAGAATATAAATATCATGTATAAGTAAATAAATGTACATACTTTGGGACTAACACCTTAAATTTTTTATTAGTAAGGGCACTTGAAAAAAATTTGGAGGTCACTGAGCTGAAAAACAAAAAGTGTTTATAGTTATTAATATTTTGGGGCCGAGAGACACAACATGTTCTCATGAACAAAACTTAATCCAAGAGTCTGCAGAGCTTATTGCTCATAAACTATGAATTTCATCCACTTTTAGGACTCTGTTTCTTTCCTCTTTACAAAAACTAAACAAACAAACACTGTTTAACTAAAAACTTTTTGAGGGTCATAAAGTTTGTAGAAAAGTGACAATGTTCAATGAGGGTTATGAGATGCTACAAAAGGTTACTTAAGTGACTTTTAATTCTTCCTTTCTTATATCATTAAAAAATGTACAGAAGAAAGAAACAAATCATCTCTACAAATTCCTTAACCTTCAGATAATGATGGTAAAATCAAATCGTCAAAATTATCTCCCAAAAAAGCACTACCATCAATTCTACAATCTTAGTCAGTCTAGCCCAGTGGCTTTTAAAGAGCCTGAAATAAAGGAATTAGTCTCATTTTAGAAAAAGATACTAATTTTAAACTATATTCAACATAGTCGTCTTTCCCTTTGCAAGTAAAGGATGAAATAAGTTATTTTATGTCATGAGCCACATTTATGGCATCTGTTTCTAGTTTGCCAATTAGTGATTCTGATAAGAGTCCGTTTAACATTCAAATATATTTGATTAATTGTGAAGAAAGAGTTTTGCATAGAGCTGCTCAACTCTCATTTCCTCAAAACAAGAGATCTCATGCATTTTTTCACAGGCAGTCATTACAGGAAAGGGGGGAAAAGACATTTACTGTAAAAGTTGATCTGATGTAACTTTCCCACCTCTTTCAAAAACAGAATTCATCCAAGATGCCTTAGTCATTCTCTGAGCAGACTGCCATTCATCTGAATGTACACATTCAAAACCTCATGCCTGAGGAGAAAGGCTGAGTTGATCTCAAAAGAAAACAGACTTGGGGAAAGAGAGAAGTAGAACTTTCATGCTTCCTTATCTCATTGTATGGCGAATATATACACTAAGCAGAAGTTTCTCAATCTGATATTTTAAAAAGTAACACAAAACAATGGATATTTCAGAAGTCACTACATAATTTCACATTTGCCTACTTTATTCACTATTTCTTTCTTCATGTTCTTTAAAAAAACAAGACCATAGGTCTGAACCAGAACTTAAAACCAATGCCTAACCAATGCCTAAAAAATGATGGTTATATCATTTTTAAACCCCAGGTCAAATAGGAAAAAAATAATTCTATAGGTGAAAGATTGAAAAAAAAATGAAAATTAAATCCAAAAGCTAAACAAATACAACAGTTTCCTCAAATGGAAAAGGAGGAGGTTAAACTAGACAATTTCTAAGGGCCAATTCTCCTCTAAATCTGTCATTCAATGACCAATTGATAGAGGGTCAGCACTATAAAAATGTATTTAGAGGCCAATCCTTCATCACATAGAAATAACTGAAAAAAATAAACATTAAGTGCCTACTATGCACAAAGTATTTGTACTAGACAACAAACTACATCAAACTCAAAGAAAGGATGAAATGTAAACTTTCCCTTACCTGCATGACCATGGACTTTCTTATCAGTTAGATGCACCTTCAGCACGGTCTCTGCTAAGTCTCTGCTGTCTGAGTCAACCAAGGCTTTAGGCAATTTCTGAAGTCTGAAATCCCCTTATGAATGAATCTGCATATTCTCAGCAAGCTATTGGCTCTGTGAAAGCAATGCGTGTAAAAGTTTGATTTGCTACATTTAGAAGTGCCTTTCACAAACTATGGCAGTAGCAGGATCAAACCTCCACTGAGTCAGAGCTAAAGAGGGTCAGTTTTAAGGCACACTTCTCATAATAGCAGTTATTCTAGAGGAAATAAACACAACAGTACTTCAAGTGCTTCTAGATGAAGTCTTTTTTTTTAGGTTTTTTTTTGCAAGGCAAATGGGGTTAAGTGGCTTGCCCAAGGCCACACAGCTAGGCAATTATTAAGTGTCTGAGACCAGATTTGAACCCAGGTACTCCTGACTCCAAGGCTGATGCTTTATCCACTACACCACCTAGCCGCCCCTAGATGAAGTCTAAGTAAAAATAATAATGATAATAATAATAATGAAAAATGTTAAGTATCTATTGATCCTAAAGTTTCACCATATTAATCTAAGAATTTTTTAAAAGGTCAAACCACTACTTTGAGATTCCCTCAGGGTTGTTCAATTACCCCACCAAAGTATACTATATTTTAATGGGAATTTTTGCTATACACTTTTCCCCTCAATTCTCTCACACAATATTTAAGCATTATTATTGCAGTCTTTACTACATTAAGAAAGAAAAGGCCTGAACAGGAACTACATAAAAATCTTGTAATCTGTCAGACTTATGTATTTAATCATTAGAAGCAATTTCAAAATTGTAATTTTAGGACTTCTATACCAATGTTTAATTAAAAGATAACTGACCCCAAAATGTCTTTCACAATAGTCTACAAGTTCAAGCTACTCAAAAAAGGTAAATCTAATCTGAAATTAAGACTACATCATGAGATAATTTTCTAAAAAAGTCTTTGATGTGTCAACAAAAAAGGTATACCTCACTAATTTCCTCCTTTATCTGATAGAAGACTTACATTTACATACACACAAGGATGAAAGTGAGAATACAGGTAAGCCCTTCCTCCTCTCCTTCATGGGGATTTTCCCCAAGCAAATGAACACAAAGGGATCTGCTTCTGGATATAACAGCAAGATGACAGAGAAAAACAAAGATATGCATTATAGAACCTGGAGAAAGGCCTGCACATTTACAAGATCTGTGGAGGAATCATGTGCACCAAGGATGCAAGAAAACCAAAACAATGGGAAGCAAACATAGGCATGGTGCCCTTGCTGCTATTAGAAAGATAAACAAAGATGGGAAGGGAGTTTTCCTAACAGTTAAGGAGGCATGGCATGAGCCTCTTTCCCATTTTTTGATTAAGTAAGAACTGTTTTATGATTGATGTATTAATTAGTCTAAGGGCTTGAAGGGGCCTCTCAGAAGAGCAAAATAAGCCAGCTACTCACAAAACCTGAGAAATACTGTAAGAGACTCCTCAAAATGAACTTTAAACGTACACCACACAAACATAAATGTGATTGTGTGTGTGTGTGTGTGTGTGTGTGTGTCTATTATCAGGTTACAGGGCAAAGAGCTTCCCTTCATCTCTTGGACCTCAGGAGTGTCCTGGCAAAGTACTGAAGGGTTTGGTACTTTGATATCACATAAGAAACTATGGATGATCCTTTGTCTCCCCTCCCTTTCTCTTCTGATGGTAGTAGTGAGGAGGGGGCAGTTCTTCCTAAATCTCAGACAACTTTCCCTCTCTCTTTTTCTTCTTCTAATCTTCTGAACCTGTGGTTCATAATGCCTTCTCCCTCAGACTTCCCATGAGAGGTAAGGGAGGGGTACCCTCCTTGATCCTGTCATAAATGACAACTGCTCACGCCTGCCACTGAGTTGTCCAAGGAAGCCTATGAGAAACTGAAGGCCCCATTGTCTTCTAGTCTTTGTTTCTGTGCCTCAGGATAAATGACTAAACAGTGTTTCACAGATGGACAATTCTAGCCCTAGAGGCAGCTTCATGAGTTTGGAAGGTTAAGGAGCTGAGTCAGAACAAAATGTGGCTCAAAGACCTGCAGAATATAAGGGCTCACTTGTTTGTGCCATATAAAGACATCTACACATTATGTATAGGTAGGGTCTAGAGTTAGGAAGATTAGAGTTCAAATTTGGCCTCAGATACTCAGCAGCTGTGTGACACTGGGCAAGTCACTAAACTTCTCTTTATCTCAGTTTCCTCAAGTGTAAAATGGGAATAATAACTGTATCTACTTCTCATGGCTAAAGTAAGGTTCAAACATTTGTACAGGGTTTTTGCTGATGAAAATTTGTGATACTATTTGTATCATATTGTATTAGCATAATGCCTAACATATAGTAGGCATTTAATAGATGTTTCTTCCTTATCTTTATTCCCACATAAATAGAAGAAAAATCAAAGGCAAAGAGGGAAAGATAAACCCCCATAAAATATGAAACGAACACTTAAGAGTATGACCATAAAAGTACCATACAGATCTGTATAAATGTCATGATGAGGTTTCTTTGATTCTTTTAAAAAATTCACCAAGAAGGACTGAGGCCACTTCCACTGGAGTGGAAGTGAGAGTAACAATGGCTAGTGGAAAAAAGATAGAAGCTGCTCAGGTTTTTATTTTGCTTCTGCTTTGTTTGTTAAGGAGAATGACTTTAGCCTGGGAAATAAAACAATAATTGTTGATATGAACGTGGTATAATACAATTAAAATTAATAAAGGATATTGGTAAATCTCTCTAAGATCATCTCTCATGCCCCCCCCCCCAGTGGAATTAATCTGGTTTTCATGTTTGACAGCTCTATTGTATTTGAAATTACCATCTTCATTAAAAATATTTTCAATGCTTCCTGACAGCTTAGTCTATAGTAAAATGTTTTCTTAATGAGGTATGGATGAGGTACTTGGAACCTCTGTTAACTTAAGTCATTAGGGAAGAGATTAGGTCAACCAACATCTTCTGCAGGCTCCTCTAATGAGTTCCTCGCAGTCCTAATGGCAGGTTATCTACTAAAACTGCTTCAACGTTGTGAGAAAGAAGTGTAATTAGCTATGCAGTATGTATTTTAATATAAATGAATGGGTTATAGGGTCAATGATCATAGGGAATGACTGTCCCATTTGACTACATTCCTACAGAGAACTACATTCCCACAGAGGCAAATTCACTACAGACTACATACAATATATGTATTTTATAAAGGCACTTAAGAAAAAGGATGCCAGTTTGAGTTTTATCATATTTAGGGACCAGCTTTATGGTCCTCTTATTTCTCCCTGAGAAGAACTCAACTCAAGTGGCAACAGAAATTAATTGGATTGTTGCTATTCAGTCATTTCAGTCATGTCTAACTTCATGATTCTAATTTTTTTGGCAAACATACTAGAATAATTTGTCATTTTCTTCTCCAGCTCATTTTATAGATGAGGAAACTGAGGCTACATAAAGTTAATAATGGCTTACCCCAGATCAAAAAGTGAGTAAATATCTGAGGCCAGAGTCTTCCTAACTAGATCCAGCATTCTACCCACTGTGTCACCTTGCAGTCCCAAATTATATATTATTATATTACACCCATTAATGGGGTAAAAGCATATCATTCACAGTGATAAGCATTATATATCTTTACAAGAAGAAAAAAGAACAAGATCAAATCATATTTGAAATCACAGGTTGTGAGAGCTGGAAGGGACCTAAAAAAAATCATATGGCCCCTATCCCTCATCTTAGAGATGAAGAATTTTTAAGATAACATTGCATTTAGTCTAAGAATCTTGTGCCATCCTAGACTCATGTAGACATCACTAAGCATCATTATTTTCATTACTCAATTACATTTACTTGGTAACCTCCATACCACCAATATTTTCAAATTCAAGGTACACATAGAAATAATAATTGCATATTAAAATTCATATTTTTAACTGTAAGGGATAGTTTCCATCACTGGGAAGACTTTAGATATAATTTCAATTAATTCTAACGGAGACTGAGTTAATGCTGAAAGTTAAAATTAAATTTAATGAATATTAAACTTGATAGTATAATTTAAATTCACTAAGGAAAACTGACCTTTAGACAAAATGGAATATTATTTTAAACTGTTACCTGTTATCTAACCCCTGAATCAAACCATTCAAAATAATCATTAATGAAAAAATAATCTCTCTAGCAAGTAAGTCTTCACCTTTAAAACTCTGAAATCTCTACTGAGAGCACCTGGTTTTTTAACATTTTCTTAGTACTGTTTTCCAAGATCTTTAAAAAGTAAATGTGTATCATCAAGTAAAGCCATTATATATAAGTACAAGTAAGAGAAAATGACTACAGAGAAGATATTGTTCCCAGTTGGCTCCAACCAGGGACTTGGGGAAAAGGAAAGATACCAATGCTTTGCAACAATGTTTACTCAGAAGGAAGGATCAACAGTCTTATTTTAAGCTGGGAACATTTTCTTAAGAATGTAAAAAATGTCTCCACACACCTAGGAGTTTCAAATGAAGTATTCTGTCATTTCAAACTCGAGCTCAATAGGAGAAAGTTCACATATTTCTAGAATAACTATCTGAATACTCTTTTAAAGCATGATGAATTTGTAGAAAGTCAATGAGGAAACATTGTAAGTTAAACTGAACACATCAAAAAATAAATCAATGTGCTCCTATCCTTACTTCTGCCTCTCAGACTCTAACTTTTCTCCAAATAATGGAAAACCTAGTGAAGGTACCAAAGAAGAGATCATGAAACATTTGTCTCATGGGACAAAAATGAGGGGTAACTTGGACTGAATGATTTCTACCTAAGTTTCAAATTGGAGGGGGAAAGGGTTCCTAATGACTTTGTTGGCAAAACAAAAGACATCAATAATACTTTTAAAATTAAAACCTCTAGTTTATATATTTTATGCCTATCACATAGATATATACAAAATAAAAACCAGGTAATTTTGAGGGACACTGGGAACTGGAGAAAGTAGCAAACATTTCAGGTATAAATTGGGAGTCTGAGCTAAACTGCAGGAAACAAAGGAGTAGATGAGTAGAGGGAATTCTAAGGACTGGGGCCAGCTGGTGAAAAGTGTCATAATGAAAGGGAAAGAAGGACAACCCTTTCAGCCATGAGTGAAATCATCAAAGAGTATGAAAAGGTAAACTGGAGCCACATTGTGAAGAAACTTATAATACTGAACAGAAGAGAGGAGCCTGCATATATAACGCAGATGGCGGAGTTTACTGAACAACGGAGTAATGTTGGTAGATCTGTGTTTTAGAAATATCATTTAAAATTGCTTTGCATTTATTTACATATTATATTTTTCTCCATAGATTGTAAATTACATGAAAGCAAGAATGTCTTTGCTTTCCCAGAATAGTTTTAATGAATGGAAATGACACTAAAGAAGAAACAATATCACACATCTTGTCACTGTACCCTAAGATACAGGAGCTTTCCATCGGCCCTGCAAATAAGTGGACATATCCTTTTCCCTCTTCTTCTAATTAAAATAAATAATAATAATAAATTTGAATAAAAAGGGAGGGGTGGGGAGGAAAGCAGTCCAGCAAAACTAACCAATGTATCGAATGAGTCTGACCCAATATATAATGCTCTGCACCCATAGTTTCCCAACTCTATAAACAAAGAATCACTCCTTTATCACTCCAAGTCTTCCATTTGCACTGTAATCATTGTGGATATTGTTTTCTTGGTTCTCTTACTTCATACATATTTGTATCAACTCACATGCATTTTCCCATACTTTTGTGTACTGTTCACAAGATCATTTCTTTCAATATAGTAAAATTCCATTACAAAAATTTAACATAATTTCTTTAACCATTTCCCCAAAAGTTTATCTACTTTCTTTCATTTCTTTGCTATAACAAAAAAGTGATACAATATATATTTTTGTGCATGAGACATTTCTATCTTTAATCTCCTGAAAGTATAATCTCTAGATCAAGTTATATTTTATATAGTTTACTTTTTTACATGTAATTCTAAATTTTTTTCAGAATGTTTTACAGACTTATAAAACAGTATGTAGAATAGTGCTTCTATCATTCCATAGCCCCTCTATGGATCCCATAGCCCACAAAATGGACTATTTTCATTTTGAGGTTATCTTTGCCAATTCTGCACAGGGGTTAATAAATATAATTCATATGATTTATATTTTTTATTGATTTGGTATTTTTTACTACTTTTAGGGAATGGCTCTTAGTCTTGAATATTTTTTAACTTTGTCTACTGTGTTAATTATATACATACATATTTATAAACATATGTATGTATTCATCATCAGAAAGAATTGATTAGAAAAATTTTCCCCAAAGATGTAATGATTTTCGTTCATGCAATAGCTTTCAATTTACATATAGTTAAATGATATATTTTACCTTTTGTGATCTCTACCTTTGTAATGGTCAAGAATATATCCCCTAGACAAAATTGTGAAAAGCATCTGATATTGCTCTTTTTTAGTATGATCTTTAATATTCTGGTCATCTTAAATTTGAGCTTATTGTAGTAAAAGGTATAGCATATTTTTCTAAACTTAATTTCTGCAAAGCTGCTTTTTAGTTTTGTCAGATTTACTTGCCAAATAAGGCGTTCTTCCCCCCCCCCTTTTAATTTACATTTTAGGATTTATCAGACACTGTAGATTAATGAGTTCAATTATTTTGATTCTTCTTTATCTAGTCTGTTCTATTGATCTACTTTTCTATTTTTTGAACAATATCAAATAATTTGGTGATTTATTGCTTTATATTGTAATTTTAGGACTACAAGTACTATATTCCTTTCATTCTTATCTTTTTAAACTTATTTTGAGATTCTAGGTCTGATGTTTCTTCCAAATGAATTCTTTACTAAAATGAGTTTTTATTGATATTCTTTGTTTCTTATATCATTATTGTTAACCCAAGTATCCACTGCCCTCCCCATTCCCAGAAAGTCATCCCATCTTACAAATACTACGTTTTAGAGTTAAAAGAAAACCAGCACAACTAATCAACATGTTGGAAAAGTCCAAAAACATTAGCATGTGTAACACCTGAGGACCTCCTCCTACCTTCACAGATGGATGGTTTAAGGGTGTCTCCTCAAATCTCTTCATTTGGGTCTTGCTTGATATTTATAGTTTTGTTACATTAACTTTTGATTTTTTGTTATAGTTACTGTGTATACTGTTTTCTTAGTTCTGCTTACTTCACCCTGCATCAATTCATCAAGATCTTTTCAAGCATCTCTGAATTTGTCACATGCATCATTTCTTACAGCAAAGTAATATTTCATTATATTAATGTTCCACAATTGTCCTAGCCATTCTCTAGTTGATGGGCAGGTACACTGTTTTCCAATCCAATCTTTAGTTATCACAAACAGCAACACTATAAATATTTTGGAGTAAATGGGGATTTTCTTTTTCTTGATGTTTTCCCAGAGGATCCAGTAATCCTCCAAATGAATTTAAAATTTCTTGAATTAATAATTACCCAATTATTTGTCATTATTTTTAAGGAATATTTTATAATAGCACTTATTTAAATCTATAGTAGTATGTGTTGGCAGATTGACACCCAAATCTTTCATGCATTTTCATATTTTTTTATCTTTGAATTAATTATTACTTGATTGCATTCAGTAGGGGTTTAATGAATGACTTGAAAAAAATAGAATGACATCACAAAAAGTCAATTCAATCACCAAATTTTTCTGTATAAAATATAAAGAAAGCCTTTCTCATTTGACAAGATTTGCCTTCATGAAGCATTTCTTGAAAATTATCTGTATGCATCTTTATTTCTTCCCTGCTCAGTGAGGACAGGACTACCATCTCTAATGTCTTAGAACAATCCTTTGCACAAAGCAGAGAAATAATTAATAAATATTTGTTGAATTGTTAAAAGTTAATGATTTTCTTCACGATTAATATAGACAATAAGTAGAAATCGTCCAAAATTTAAACCTAGGCCTTCTGATATCAAATTGAGGACTCTTCAGTTTCCGTGGATTCTCATGACCAGATAAAATTTAGAAAACATTCTTAATCACATATGGAGGGGAAAAAAGTCTCTCAATTAAAAGTATTTGGGAAAGTATTGGGAAAACTTTTGGCAATCCTTTTAAAGTAGAATGAATAAATTATTTACATGAATTAAAAAAATACAGTAAAGAAAAAAAGAATTTGAATAATGTAGACCTCTTCCCTCCCCCAATGAAAGATCCGGATAACGGGGGCAAAATTTCCTTTATTTTTGTTTAAATCATCCAGATAATTATTTCAGTTCAATTTATTTTGCTTATTTAGAAAAAGTATTCTTTAAAAAAAAAACTGTGGTTTAACAATCAGTTTTGAAATCTATATGTTAGGTACAGTGCTGTTAAACTAAAAAGGTTTCTAGTTGAGTAAAACAATCTACAAGGCAATGTCAAAATTTGCTGTTTTAACTGTTCATACTCAAAAAGTTAAAACTAACTAGACTACTGAGGGATTAGGAATTCTTTATGATTAATTTTTTCAGGGAAGCTAGGTGGTACAGTGCATATAGCATTGGTTCTAGAACCCAGAAGACTCATCTTTGTGGTCTCAGACACTTCCTCTCTATGTGCCCCGAGGCAAATCATTGAAATTTGTTTGTCTCAGTTTCCTCATTTATAAAATGAGCTAGAGAAGGAAAAGGCAAATCACTAAATGTTTATTTCAATGACTACTATATTCAAGATATAGAGAGAAAAGGCTAAAAAACAAGCTGACAACCCAGTGGAAGGATATAATGTATATACAAAATAATACAAGTAATTTCAAGAGGGAGAAAAGCCTAACAACTGGGGATTAAGAGAAAAGTCTTCTGTAACACAATCCTCTCAGAGTGTGCTTTGAAGGAAACCAAGTATTCTAAGAAGTAGAAGTAAGGAGAGGATGCATTTCAGAAATGACCACATACTTCACCTCCACAACTATGTAATAGGTCAAAACATTTTTCATTTTTTTTTTCAGTAACAGAATGAACTTGCATGTTTCTTATACTCACTAAATATCTCAACATCTTTATCTGGGCTGTCTTCTAGACTTTTAAGTTAATTCTATCTGTGGGGAAAAGAGTTTATACCTTATACCTTATACCTTATAGCTTATACCTTACAAATATCAATTTAATGACTCATCCCTAAGGAAAATGTCACTCAATAATTTTTAAAAATTTTATATGATTTTTCAAAGTAATAATGATACTTTGGCCAAAAACCCCCTATGGACAGTACCCTGTGAGCACAGGGTCCCAAAGAATGACTTAACATCATCAACAATAAATCTCTACTTTCTCACCAGATTTGTGAAATAGATGGTGAAGCTAGATTTAGACTCCCTTTTCATGGAACCAAGTTCTTAGCGATCTGTTAAGGGCATTAAACCTGTAGCAACATCTTCCCATCAAACACCAGGTTCTAAGTAACTCAAGTCAATAGACTGGACAAAATCTATACAGAAAGTTGAATAAAGAAAATAAAAAGTAAAAAAAAAATGTGACCAATAGTTTCTAAATAGTTCCCACTTTCTTCCTATCAAGTAGATCATTAATTGATTTAAGTATTTCTTAAGCTCCTATTTTATATAAATCACCTTGCTAGTAATAGGCTGAGTCATCCCAAAGGCATGGGAATTAGTAAAATAGGAAATAAAATATTTAAATAATCTTATTTTAGAAAAAGAAATTAAATAGGTGAAAATAAACTGAATTCCCAAATGGAAGAAAGCACCCATATAAGTGAATTCTACTAAATATTTAAAGTATAATTCATTCCAATACTACACAAACTGTTTGAAAAAAATATGTAAAGATGGTTATCCACCAAATTCCTTCTATGACACAAATATTGTCTTATAGTTCACTGTTTGTGCCCTAGTGCTAATTTAAGCTTTTTGCTGAAGTAGATGTGTGGGATAAATTGATGGACTGCCTCTCTTCAAGTAGAATAATGAAGAATTTTCAAGAGGTAAAATGGACAGAAGGGATAAAAAGTGGAACATTAAAAAAAAAAAAAACCAGGAGAAGTGAAAGAGAAAAAGCAGAAAAAAACTGAATCAAATCCCCCTATGGGGAGGGATAACGACAGTTCAGAAAAACATGGGGAAATCTTATATCAAGACTTTTCCTATGGTCTTCAAAATATTTTGCGAGACAGGCCTGCAGAGTGAGAGGATGTGCTCATTAGGGAAAAGAGAAACAAGGCAATGAGTGATACACCCTTATCAAGTTCATGGGAGGAGACACTGATGAAGAACACTCTCAGTGGAAAAGCATTACATGTTTTAATATATACATGAACAAGGAATGGACTTTTTAGGATGGGTTTAATTTCTGAACAGTTCATGCATGGGCAATTTCACTTTCCCTGAAAGTTTCCTGTGACTGCATGTGAAGCATCCTATCCCAGGAGAAAGATGTTGAGCTCCTGGGGTAGCTTACTTATATCTGGAACAATAGTAGGAGGCACATGGGTCAAAAAAAGAGATGACTCTGTCTTTGGACAGGAAAACTATAAGTGGGAAATAACAGGGAGTATAAAAACTGTGCATTTGGGACAAAGTCTATATTCTATAATACAACACTATTTCTATTTAACACTGTTTCCTTCCCCCAGAGAGATATTTATAAAAAGCATGGTAGAAAAAAATAGGGCAAGATCTATAAAAGGCAGCATCAAAAGTTTAGAAAGAGGGGGTCTAACTCTGATACTTTAGAATCTTTAACAGAGATCTTAAAGAAATAATCAGAGAAACAATTTCAGAATACAGTGGAAGAAAATTAATAAATAAAACAAAAAGCAATGTTTTAGGAAAAGACACAATGAAAAGAATACTAAAATAAGAAGTTCAAGGGGTTGACAATATGGGAGATTTTCAACTACCAACCAACTGTAAAGTGAGAGGGAAGGGACAAAAGCAAAGAAACAAATTATATTTTTTAAAAGTTTAAAATCAATAATTAGAGAAGAGAAAGAGCAAATGGAATGGACTGGAACTGGGTTGGGGAAAGAACCTGTAAAGTTTCAAAAGATTGTTTTCAGTTTCAAAGTGTTTTGCCCCATAATCAATTTGTACCTGAATTGAAAGCTACAGTGTGTCAGCACAAACTTTTCACCCCCCCCCCTTTTTTTAGGTTTTTGCAAGGCAATGGGGGTTAAGCAGCTTGCCCAAGGCCACACAGCTAGGTAATTATTAAGTGTCTGAGACCGGATTTGAACTCAGGTACTCCTGACTCCAGGGCCAGTGCTTTATCCACTGCGCCACCTAGCTGCCCCTCCAACCCCCTTTTTTAGGCAGATGGTATGTATCAACTATATCCATATATAAACAGATATAAATGAGATTGTATTGTACTGGCCTATTTAATTGAACAGTACTATAATTTAGCAAGGAGGACATAAAATCAGGGATTTGTGCAAACGGAAATTGATATGGGGGTGGGAATTGTCAAACTAAAAATCTTAGTAAATTTAAAATGAAAATTCAAATGAAATCTGAAAATATAAAATAACCTAAATATATGTTTGTTCAAGAAATCTGTGAAGTGAATTTCAGTATCTACTACATATATTGAACATGAAGTGAACAAAAGTATGCTAAAGACAAGAAAAATTACTGTAAAATTGTAAAATGACTCAGCAACACATTAAAGAAACTTCATCCCAGATTGTATGGAACTGACTGTTTTGTGCAACAATGTAGAGTAAAGCACCATTATCAGAAATACATTCAAATAAAGATACTCAGATGAGTCATTTTGGTTTGGTATTGATACAATCAAATATTTAGGAGCCGCTATGAACGTCTAATGATCCTCTAGAAATAGAAAGCTGACATATCATTTTAAACTAGTTGGTTGACAATAAACCACTACTGGTTCTTCAGTCATCCTGAAAAGACCCATACTACTAATTATAATCTAGAAAAACTATTTATGAATTGACTAATCGAAGCAGTAAAGCCTTATTTCTAATCTAACATCACAAAAACTTGCTTTTGAAATCAATGAAAATTTTACTGGAACAGAGTTTGCAAAAGAGTAACCACATCAATTTAAATTAGAAAATAACCCCAAATTCTTGGACTGTAATTATAAATTGAGTTTGAATTGTTCTGGTACTAGATATAACTGGATATAACTATAATAATGAATTTTATGAATAATGAATGTATGCTTAAACCAAAGGCAAATACTAAAAACTCAAATGACTTTGTAATTTCATTAATGTGAGATTAATTCAAATGATAAAGACTGCAAACTACTAATGACTACCACTCCTATATAACTCTTACCTATGCTCTCCCTTAAATTTACCAGAGAGGGTTCAACAAAGGTGCTAAATATTTTAATGTGATTTCTCTTAACACTGTAAGGATACTAATAACACACATCCACTACTCGGTGGCTCTTGCTTTTGCTCTATGATTAGTCTCCGTATTCTTTTTCACACACATTTCTTGGATGACACCCTTTAATATTTCACTATAATTTTCTCAGTTGTAATGTGCATCTCTTCCCCATCAAGCATCTTTCCTTTGGTGGTCAAGGTGTTTCATAACTTGGAGCCATAAAAAAATCCAATGGAAGAATTCAAGCATTAAAAATCTGGGTCCTTGTTTCAGGAAGATTCTTAGGGCAAAGGGAATATAGTTCATTCTCTTCATGTTCAATTCTAAACTTAACTCACCAAAACTATGCATATATGCATTCTATCTATCTATCTAGCCATCCATCCATCCATCCATCCATCCATCCATCCATCCATCCATCCATCCATCCACCCACTTACCTTCTGTCTACCTACTGACATTATGTATGGTCCTTCAAAGCAGGAAATATTTAATTTTTTTGTTTCTATCCCTAGTAGAATGTAGATGCAATATAGTAAATGTCTACCTAAAGTAAACTAAACAACAGGTATTCTTCATTCATTCATTTGGTTTCTCCTATGTGGATAATTAGGCCAAATTCTTGGTTTCTCCTACGTAGATAATTAGGACAAATAATTAAGCCAAATTCTTATATCTTCAGTATTCTAGGTCTGAATTAAATCAGTACAACATCATCAATAAACAGGATATAAAGAATCCCTCCTCCATCTGGATGTATTCTCCTTTAGAAATACCATGTGACAGTGGCAAACAGACACCTTTAAGTATATGGTTGTTTTATTTCTCACCTGATTTTATGGTCAAAGTTATATCTCTTTTGTTTTATCTTTCACAAAATTCTGTATAATTCTGACATATTCATAGGAGACATCTTGTTGGAAGACCATCTTTAAGAAAGTGTTTTGCTTTACCAAATTCGAGTATCTTAGAGTCAATAGAACAGTAAACACAGATGAAATCTTGACTTTTCTTAATCTTTCAATAAATTATGTAATGGTAAAGATATTATTTTATAAAATTTGTGAGAACTAATCTATTTATTACTAATAACCTCATCAATATAGGACAGTATTAATATACTGTAGAATATAATAAAATATTAATATAGATGGGAAAGTGGATATACAGGTTAAGTAGTTGTAGATTCCTATCTTACTTTTTTTTCCAAAGATTTTTTCCCATTTCTTTGTTACCTTTCCTTCCATTAAATATCCAGAGAATAGATTCCTTTGTGATGCAAAAGTTGCATTGCCTTTAGCATGGGGATCCTTTATGTACACTTAATCTATTATATGTGTTTTTTTGGTTTGTATTTCATCAAGGTCATGTAAACTTCCTCTAGAGTGCATCCAGGGACTATGTTGTGTTAAGAGTCAAAATGTGGTGGCTCTTGCATTCTTGATGGTAAAAAGAGTTTGGAATAGATATATCTGGGGATTTTTTGTATCTTTTATCTGTTGTTGTCCTCCTTCCCCTTTTCATCTTTAAATGCCCTCAAAAAGTTTTTGTTTAATGGGTCTCTAATCAAGATCTTTTGAAATTGATTTTTTCCCTCTCCATTATCTTTCTTGTTAAAAAACAATTCTGCTCATCATCTTCCAACATCCTTTTGCTTAAGAATTTTACCAACAAGCTTGTATTCTAAACAGGCCTACCATTGGTTACTTCTTCTCTTTTGACAAATCAATCAAATATTTCCTGACTAATGCATTTAGAGGTTAACTTTTGATCCCAATTGGCAACTGGTTTACATTATTTAAAGTTCTTTGAAAGTGTTAAGATCTGTATTTGTCTCTTCCTTCATTTCTCATCTTGGGCATCAAAACTTCTTTTGACAGATCAAGCTGAAGCTGTTTTAACTTTAAGTCATATCTTTCTATCCTTTTTTTATTCTTTTTTCATTTCTGTATTAACTGCTCTGAGCTCTAACAAAGTGGTGCGCTGACTATACAGACAGCTGATTCAAAAATGACTCATATCAGCAAGTCATTTCCTATCTTTTAAAATATAACCAATTTCAGTTTTAGTTTGCTTTGCAACATCTTCTGCTAAATATTCCTCATGTACAAGTGTAAGTCTTCTAGGCTACAAATCTTTAGCTTTTCTCTTTCCTTACTCCTGGATCAATACTACATTTTACAATATATTTTTTGCCAACTTTGATTATTTCCATTTTTGTATTAAAGTGACTATATATCAAAATGGTATTTTAATTTAACTTCCACAGTTGTATTCTAGTACACAGAATTACTCTATTGCTCTGCAATATAAATTGTCATGCAAGTCACATGGAAGTCTTTTTTTGCAAATATTTAACATGAGCACTGCAATACAAGGTGACCAAAACATCCCATGAAATGTTTCTTGTTGCCTTTTTGAGCATGATAAAACCAACTCCAATAAATCCTTTATTTGCCTCTATAAGAGAACCTATCATCCTTAGTTATAATTTGATTTAGTTATAATTTTGTTTTATATTATTATTTTGTTTATATATTAAGATCACAAGATCGGTATGACTTGTATCCCTACAATCATATTTCTAGTCCTTGTTCACTGGGCAAAATGCTCACATTAAAAATATTTCCAAAACTGGATTCCCTTTTGACAACATGGTTCATACTATTAAAATACATTTAAGTTTGTTTACTGTGGAGAGACGATATTGAAATTTTAGGAAAAGGAAAAAGCAGGAGATAAAACAGTCTAAATTTTGGTCACTGGCAACTGTTAATTTTTTTTTTTTTTTTAAGAAACCAGAGTGAAGGAAGGTCCAGTGATGAAGCATAATCCCAGTTATGGTTAGGAGAGTATTTCACAACTGTTAGGCTCACTTTGATCACATCCCTCCCCATTTTCCAGGGTCTCTTTCTCACCATTCAGATCACAATTTGTGCACACAGATCTATACTGACAGAGGTATGGTACACAGGTGCTTCTTAAGGGCTTAATCTGGGTCTTCTACCTGACTGACAGGTTGGAATCTGCCTCAACTTGCCATAATGAAATTTGGAGATGCTGCTTGATACAGTTACTATTCCTAGACACCTGGGCAACAAACTACGGTAGTCAAGAATTAATACATCTTTCAGGCAGCTGGATGGCCCAGTGGATAAAGCACTGGCTCTGGAGTCAACTGGAGGACCAGAGTTCAAATCCAGCCTTGGTCACTTACTACTTGGTGTGATTCTGGACAATTTCCTATACCCAATTTGCTCCCCCACAAGACTAAAATGCCAACTATCTCTTGATTAACAAGATACTCTTCTTTGCATTTAAAAGATGTCTATTCTAAAACAATAATTTAATTTTTTTATTGGAGACTGCTAGGATAATTGTTTAGCCGTCATGCATTTGTTTTAATTTTTTAAAAAATAAATTAATGACTTCGAATCACTCTTAAAGTTTATAAGCAAGATTCCAAGCATATTAGAATTTGGGGGTTTAGAAAAGAATTCAGAGATCATCTATATAGACATTTTCATTTTAAAGTTGAAGAAATGGCAGTAGCTACCTGATGGTAGGCCTTAGACCTTGACTCCTACCAGGCCTTGACTCAGATCTTTTTTTATTATTCAAGTTCTCATTCTACTACGATGTATGGTCTGGTCAAAGTTTGCACTGATTTGAGAGACAAAATGCTTAAGGATAGCTCTATGTGAATATAATATACTTTTAAAATGCATAAGTGAGTTGTTAACTAAAATTTCAATTTACCTTTTTGGTTTTTTTTTTTCTGGAAGGTGTCTCCCATTTCTCCAAATTTCTCCCTGAAAAACATAAGAAAGGCATTTGTTAATTAAGCAATCATAAAACACATTTAGCTGATACTGCTTTTGATATTCTGTAGTCTCTGACAATATAAAAATATGCTGCAGAAACCATTTAATCAATCATTGAAGGTCAGATATTACCAATTTTTAAAGCTACAACAATGTTGTCACAGTGTATTCAAATAATAGGAGACTTGAAGTAAAATACTCTGATTTTTAATGACTGGACCACACAGAAAAATAAAATGCAATGATTAAAAGATAATTGTATCATTCAGTGATTTAATGAGATTTTTCCTGTCCCTGATCCTCTATGGTCATTTACTAGCAGCAGACATCACTCTTACGGTTTAGTTATTAGCTGCTGAATCTATTTTTAACAAATAGTGGGCTCAGAGACACTTTAATGAATCTCTAATCCTTTGAGTGTCTTGAAGGAAAACCAACACCAACTTCAAGATGAATGTGGATAGAACTCAACCACAACGCAGAGAAGCTGAGCTGCTATTTCTGAGAAATCCTATAAGCAATTAGGAAAATATATTCTGTGGCCAAGAAAAGAACCTTGAAAGGCAGAATTAACCAGGAATATAGCTAAAACTTAAAAAGCTCAGAAGTTAGTGCTTTCAAACTTGTCATAGCAGATTAAGTTAGCTCAGTAGTTATGAGTTAGAGACCCTAACCAAGCAAGAGCTCTAAAGCTAAGCCACGTGGGCAGCAACATAATCAGAGAATACAAAGACCTTCATTTGATGAAGATGTTATTTAATGGGGATAGAGTAGACCTAAGACTATGAAAAGAATATGAGAGCACATGCCTAAATCTATGATCTATTTTAAATTGAGCACCATATGATGCCTAAGCTCACACCAATGGCAGCAAAAGCTCAACAGTCAGAAGGGAAATCCTCCCTTCTGCCTTCCCACCTGCCTCCTGCCTCAGGACCAGGTCCATTACTCAAACAAGATTTCCATGAGCAATCCATCTATATCATTTTGCGTTCTATGGTTTTATTCTTTCATACTTGACCCATTCTGATTTATAACTGACTTTGGGTTATGATTTTATCTTGAATTCTAATTTTCTAGATCTGTGTTTGCTACCTGTCTCTGCCTTGAGGACTGGTTCTGGCTCAAACATATGACTCTCCCCTCCACCCACTGCTAACACTAATGGGCTTGCTGGCCTTGGTTTCAGGCTCTATTATCTATTATTGGTGAACAGTCTTGACCCTGGCCTAGAACAAACACATGCAAATTAATACAGGCATGAAGGTATGTACTGAGTGGCTGAGGGAATACCACAGCTTTCCTCCTACTTGCTACACCAAGGGCACCTATTCATTCCCAGTCTCCCAAAAGTCTACTAACATAGGTCTGATGTTACTCAATAGTCAAAAACTTTCAGTGTCTCTCTACTGCCCAAGTCTAAAAGGATAAAATATAAATTCCCTACATATGTGTTTAAAACCTTTGACAACCTAACTTGAATCTACTTTTCCAGCCTTAATTCATTTTAACTCAACCCTTCACAATTTATAATCTGTAATTAAATCATAATTTATCTTGAGAGAATTCTCAGATTTCACCCCCATCACCACCACTACTACTTATCCTGGCATTCAAGGACCTCCACAAAACTGATTCAATTAAAATATGCAAGCTTATTCCCTACTCTTCTGATGCTATGAAGTTTTAACTTCTTTTGGCCTCAATGGCCTCATTTATAAAATTCAAGTTAATAAAAGCATCTACTCTCCCAGTGCTATTATGAAAAGTAAATGAGATATCTATGTCATTACTCAGAAATTCTTAAGATTGATATTTATTTATTGTTATTAGATATGTAAATTTAGAATAAAAAATAAAATTAATTTTTTAAAATTCTGCTCTACCTAAGTTGGAATGTCATTACTTCCTACAAATGTCTGATCCATAGAATCACAGAATCTCAAAGTTGGAAGGGAGCCCAGAATTTATTTGGTTTAACTCATACCTGAACAAGGATGCTTTCTGTATATCTGGCAAGTGGTCATCTAGACATTATTCAAATATGTCCAGTGGGAGGGAAACCACCACCTCCCAAGGCAATCCACCTCACTGCTGCCTAGTCTCATTGTCAGGAAATTTTTACCATGCCAAACTTAAATTTGCCTCTCTATAAATTCTCCATCTTAAGGAACTAGGGAGAAGTCAGTTCCCTCAGCACTTCAAATACTTAGAAACAACTCTCCTATCCCTACCCTGTCCCCATCTACTTTTCTAATTCTTCTATTCTTTGGACTTTGTATCTTTGTTCACTTCCTGCCTGGGATGTCTCCACACACACACACACACACACACACACACACACACACACACACACTCTTATGTGTGTATCTAAATCTCACTTTTTTTTCAAAGCCCAGCTCAAATTCAAATATCATCTACTATTCTAAATGTACCCAATTCTTTAGCCATTCTACTGTGCAGATATACCTGAAGTCATAATAAACCATGAATTACTGTCACAGACATGGTAATAGGAGCCATTCTATAATATACCAGCTCAATCCATCACTCCTGCTATATTCTAGGTTTCAGTCCCTGGGATGGTATGGTTTAGCCATGGCCTGGAAGTAGTCAGGAATTTCTCCCAGTCCTGTCAGATCACAAGTATTATGAATACCTTTGACATTAAGTCAGAGGAGAGGAGTATCCTGAATCAAAGAAGCTGGAAATTAGAAGGATCTTCAGAAGTGAAGGAGAATCCATCCTACAACACTTCCAACAAATGCCCCACTTAATGGCCTCTAGCAAGAAGGCACCTGACTTCTCTTGAGGTGGGCCATTACATTTTGGGTTAGTCAGGAAGGAAGGAGGGGAGAAAAACCTTATAATCAGCTCCAACTTGCTTCTTCACAAGGCCCACCCCTTACTTCCAGTGCTAGAACCGTGTCAGACCAGTCTCATTCCCTCTTCCACACGACAGCCTTTTAAATACCTGAATCCAGGTATCACATCCCTTGAAGTCTCCAGGTCTTTTCTCCAGGCTAAATTCCAATTATCTACAATTGAACAAAGAGGCCTTTCTCCTTCAAAAATGATGAACACACTATTCCGGCTAGAGGTTAAAAGTCAGGAACTGATCACCCTCCTTCATTATGGACACTGAGCTTCCCTATTACAATTTCAGGCTGCCTTGTTGCTTTTTTCTGATGTCATATTCTTGACTGATAGCAAGATTATAATTCACTAAAATCCCCATATATTTCTCAGAAAAATTATGGCCCAACTGTACCTTCCTCATCCTGTACTGGTGAAGCAAAAGAGACTTCGTATTTTAATAATAAACAACATGTATCCGTGTGTGGTCACGTATGTATGCAGCATGCAAGACACACCAAGTTGATAGCCACTCATGGGAAAAGGATGGGATAGGGAGGGGAAGAGATTCTACTTGTCCACTATCTCGTCAGCCTCGGAAAGCACAAGGGGCATTGTTTTGGTTACCCAGAGGTGGAGAGGTTATTCAAGACAGTATTGACATTAATAAATTTTTGAAGTTGACCCTCCAGCATGATGTTAGCTGCTACGTGCAGTCATGTGAGGCCTGCAAACTTGGAGGGAAAAGTACAAGTTTTCTGTAATTCTGATTCCTTATTGTTTCTCCCTTTCTGCAATCCTCAGAGTGGTATCCCTCCAGATCCAGGCTCCAAGACACATCAGGTTTTTGAGCAGCTCGCTGGTTTAGTATTCACGTAGTTAAAGTACTTATCATTAGCCAGTTAAGAGAGAGACAACTGGAAACTGGAGGATGATTTCTGCTATTTTATCTAATTACCACACACTGTCTAACTGGATAGATGTCTGCTACTTGGTGAAATTAAGAAGAGTGTGGGAGATATAGTCAGGAGACCTGGTTTGGAATATCCATTCTGATATACACTAATCTAGGTCAAGACATTTCATCTTTTGTTTCATATTCCCAATGTACAATGGAGGAAACTACCTACCTTATAGGATTGTAGAAGAGAAAGAACTTTGCAAATATTAAATCCCAATAAAAATGTGCATTTCCTACAACTGAAATGACTGATCAACCTTCCTATTCACAGCAGAGTTCTGTCATAATATTACTATCAACACCACCAAACTAAGCACCAATTTTTTTCTTTTTTTCTTTTTTGTATTTTTACTGCCCTCCTACCCCACTTCCACCTTAATACTATTTAATGTGTTTGCCTATCTCAAGGAACTGGAAGTAGTCCAGACTGATTTATAGGAGACATTGTAAGCTATTAAAGCCAAAGAACCTTGATAGACTTCCATTTCTATACAGCAGGCAGAAAGTATGTTGAAGACATGGATAGGCCTGAAATGAAGCTATTTCATGGAATCACTTTCCTCACCATCCGGTTTCAAGTTCTATAGCTTACCAGTTGGAATGCTTAACAGTAAAGTGAATTCATACTTATCTGTAAAATGTAAGGGTTAAACTAAATGAAGTTAGGTCTTTAGAGACCTAATAATCAATGAATTTCTACAACAGCATGGGAAATGAAATGCTTTTTTCCTGTCTTTGAGGATTAATTCCTTTCCTGCATAACCAAGATCCTCAATCTCTGTTAAGATACCATTTTCTTGGGTATAACTAAATAATTATGAATCTAAAAAATTGTTTTGTACATTGTCTCCCTGAGCTACAGTATCAAACTGAAATAGAAATATAATAGGATAACTTAGAAAAATTAATCCTATCTATGTTGAATTATATTTTTAATTCATCTTGTTAAACATTTCTCAATGACATTTTAATATGGTTTGGGCCTTAGTATGAGTTTTGAAGTCCTTAGTTTGAGTTTTGAAGTCCTGACTGTCATCTCTCCATTGGAAGACCTAGCTCTTCCCAGAGCACGAGGTTTTAAACCCCAGCTCTTCTATTTGTGTTATGTAAGTCACATAGTCCTCACTGGACCTAAGTGTTCTCACCTACAAAATTAAGGTGTTACAGCAGGTACCCTATAAGATTCCTTCAAATCTACAATCCTACAATGCTATTAACTGATCCTTTTATTTATTGATGATTGGTAAACCTGGAGTCACAGAATTTCAGAATTTGTTTATGAATAATCTCTACAAGATTTCCCTCCACAGCAGGAAATGTCCAACTTTTTAGCTCTTCCAAGTCACATCTGGACACCCCTGCTCTAATCAGTCATCCATTTCTTAAAAACTTCTCTTGAGAAAGAGTCCAGTACTTCCCCAAGGTAGCCAATGTCACTGTTGTGCACTGGTCAGGTAATAAGGGGTTTGTACTTTCCCTAAGTTGAATCTGAAGGTTCTCCTGTTTCTATGACTAAGATAGACCAACGAGGGAAAAGCCTCACAATAGGTTGTTTCTGACAGTATGTCAGACTCCGAAACTAGACTCTCTTCTAATACACAGCAGAAGTAATAGTTTCAAACACAAATAGAAAGGGAGACCTGCAGACTAGATACTAACATAGAAAACCCCTCATTAACAATTATTTATGTCATATTATACTTTTATTTTTATTCTGTTAAACATTTCTCAATTACATTTTAATCTAATTTAAGCCACAGGAGTTTTACAATCCATGAACTGGATACCTCCATGGTACAATATTTTTAATAACTTAAGTGAAATATGTAGAAAGCATACTTCAAAATTTTGAGATGATATAAAATTGAAATTTAATATAGACAATGGAATAACAATATTTAAAATGAGCAAAATAGCTTGGAAATGACAAACTGAAATTTAATGAGATTAAATGTAAATTTAAAATTGAGCTTTAAAAAAAGTTTAAGTACTATAAGAACTATAAGAAGAACTACCTTGGACAGTTGTAAAAGTAAAAAAAAAACAAAAAACAACCCAGAGAATTTGGTTGACAACAAGATCCAATGAATCATCTGTGTGATACAGTTACAGGACTCCAAGGCTACATTAATCTAACTATCCCCTGTCTTCTGCACTTGTAAGACCAAATCTGGAGTCTTTTGTCCACTTCTGAGCATTGAAAAATGGCATTATACAGAAAAGGTGCCCAGGCTGATAAGACAGCCAGAAATCACATAATATGAGAAATGTTTGGGGTTGTCCTAGACTGAGAGGCAGCAGAAAAGCTCAGTCTTCTCACAAGCACTCGGGCAAGGTTTAAAAAAATAAAAAGATTGCCATGTAGGGAAATGATCAGACAATTGAAGAAGACACTAAAGTAATCTGCATTTTGCCAGTTCAGGTCCACACAGATGGTCAGAAACTTGTCTACACAAGGCAAAGTGTTCAGTTGGAAAAACCCACCAAGGAGCACATAGCACAGAAGCCTTCCAGGGCAAAGTAGAAGGCTGAGATAAGGAAGCTTGAAATCTGTAGCTGTGTGCCAAGGATAGGGAAATGGGAGCCTGGACCAACTGCTAACCAAGAACATCTGGTGTGTGACTATACTGCTCTGACTCAAAAAATGGAGCAGGAGCCTTTGAGACTAGGCTATCTATCAAGACATCTCCTGGATCAGAGTACCTCAATGCAAACAAGAGACTGAAACAATTAATATATGTAGAGAGATTAATTAACAGTATAAATAACTTACACAATAAATTGTTATGAATGTTTCTAGGAATCCTGCTGAATGAAATCTATAAGAACATAACTCAAAAGGAGATAAATCATTAAGGCAATCCAAATACCTGTACTTGTCAAAATATCCAAATAACATACTCTCCTTTGTGCTGTTACCAACATACCCTAAAGAAACAGGACTCTATATCCTCCAAATTTTACTTTTTTAAATCTTTCATTAATGCAGACTTGTCTTCACCCAAATTGGACCAAATATATTATTTTTTGCCATGCTACTACAGGCTATCTAGTAGAAAGAATAGTGGGCTAGGTGTCAGCAGTCTTTAGCTAAAGATCTCAACTCTATGTGCTTACTGTGAAGCCTAGGGACAAAGAACTTCATCCCTCTAGGTCTCAGTTTCCTCAACTGTAAAATGAAGTAATACGGCTAGATGACTGTTTAGAAAAAAGATCTTACTCAGTTCTAAATTAATGTTTCTTTCTCTTTACTTTTGAAAGCTGAGTTGCACCTAAAAAATAGATTATAACACCTTGCCTACCTCATACGGTTATTGTGAGGATCAAATTGGAAAATATGCTTTCATATAGTTTATAAACTATAAAGTACTATATATAAATAAGATACTATTAATATTTAAACCTGGCCTCAGCCAGCACCATGTCATGTGAGATAAAAGAAATTCTATAGGTATGGAACCATTCATGATCATTAATAAGAAAAAAAGATAAAGAATATCCAAAAATCCCTCTAGAAAACCGTATAATCGTTTTCCTAATAAAACTAATAATATTCACACCAATTAAGGTTGTGTCTATGTACTCATATCAGAAACTCCTATCAGTACACACACAGACACACAGAGACACACAGAGACACACAAACACTTTCTCTCTTACCTTAATAACCTGCTCTTTCAGTTCTATATGCCTCCCTATACTGCTCTGAGGGGTAGCAAAATTGCTTCAGAGCTCAGCAGATGCAGCAGCTGTAGCAGCCTCTGCAACAGGAGTGAGGCCTAACAAAATCTGCCTGCAGCCTCCACACAGTGGGTGGCAAGTTATTTGCATATGAATGGCCAGTTCCATTTTGCCACTAGTGAGTGAAGCACATTGGTCCTTCCTTTACAATAACTTCCTTGTATTAAAGGAGTTAATAGAAGCCTTCCTTTAGCATTCTGATAGAATTCAATATTATATATACATACATGTGCATGTGATGGCACGAATATGTACATCTACACCTGGCACACAGACATTAACTGTAGGGGATGCGACTCAAGAACTTTTTGGTTCTACCCTTAAGTCATAGAATCAGAACTAGAACAAGATCTAGAGTTAGCAGGAAACTTAGAGACCTCTAGTCCTACCCCAGATTTGTTTAGGTGAAGGGAAGGAGGCCTAAAAAGAACGTGTGACTTTCCCAAGACCACAAGCAGTAGATTCTGAGGTGAGATTCAAACTCAAGTCCTCTGACTCTGTAGCCAGGGCTTTAAAAGAGTTAAGTTCTATCTAAAGGTAGAGTTTTTGTCATACTTCCATTTGAATTGTTTTAGGAAGATTCAGAAGGTCACCTGGTAAAATAAGGTACTGGATACTGAGGTCTTTTTTGGAACCAAACTGCCAAGCATTCAAGCTCTACAGTAGAGAGCACTATTCCAATGAGCTGGTCATGTTGTGTGAATGTCAGATGTACGTTTGTCTAAAAGATTATTTTACAGAGGACTCACAGAAGGTAGATGCTCACATGGAGATCAGAAGATACAAGGACAAGATCTCTCTGACCTTGGAATTGATTGTGTGACATGCAGACACTGGCAATGAATCACTCAGCATGGTATATGTGTCTGCATGTAACATGGCACTAGGCGCTAGAAGAAAAGCAGAATTGAAGTAGCTTGAGAGATATGTGAGATACGCAAATTTAGAGACATCTCCACTCTAAATGATCTTAAGGGCTATTTGTGCCTGACCTGTGACAGAGACTTCCAAAATCATGTTGATCTGATGAGCCACAGTCAGAAACTGATGTCATTTGGTCCCCTATGAGAACAAAGGACAACTTATCATTCAACGATTTTGCCAAGATTCCTTTGATGCTACTAATATTAGTTGATGGTAGAAAGTATTAGGACTGGGGTACTAGGTGGTGTAGTAAACAGACACTGGCCCTGGAGTCAGGAGGTCCTGAGTTCAAATCCAGACTCAGACTCTTAATTACCTAGCTGTGTGATCTTGGGCAAGTCACTTAATCCCATTGCCTTACAACAACCAAAAAGAAAAAAGAACCAAAAGAAGTATTAGAAATGAAGGATAAAGAATATGGTCCTAGTTCTAGACTCAAAAACAGAGCCCAGAAATATGGAGTAAATGAACTAAAAGGTAAAGTTGCTTGTAGACCAGTCATATAATTTTTTAAAAGATCATGAATAAAGTATTTTAAAATAAAATAACTTTTTAATTTTTCATTATTGTTAGAATCAAATAAAATTTTAATTTTTTCCCAGCTTTTTATAATGTTTAAGAGGAAGTGAAATGTTTGAATGTAGATCAGCAAAATTAAAAAAGCATATTTTTTGGTAGAGGATGAGGAGAAAATGTCATAATATCTACTATACACTTTTTTGTCCAGAACACTTCAAGTCCTCTATTAAAACAAATGTATATCTTGAAGGTCTCAAGTTAATGTAATCTCAGGTAGTGCGTCCAAACTAAATGAACCTCAGGAATTCTGGACAAGGACTCCAATCTATCAGGAACATTCATGCAGACTACTAGAGCCAGTCCCTGTTAAGCTTCAGGTATGTGGGTTACAAGTCATAGTCCTTGGCCAAAGGAACCCCTCTAGATAATCAAAGGAAGACTCTGTGGTCCCAGAGGAAAATTCTGGAGGCTTAAGGTTAGGTTTTGTTGGCCCAAGGTGTTCACACTTTTCTGGTCTTTGGAAGATTTTGCATAAATGGGATGCCAATGTGGGTCAAATGTGAACAGGAAATAAATTTAAAAAACAGCATCTGCCAATAGGAAAAGATGTTGGAAGGGGGCATTCCCTTAATGCAAGGATAAATGACATGCGAAAATGAAATGTACAGAGGACCGTGGAAGGGGCCTGGAGCAAAGGGCTGATGCCATGTCCTGAAGCTTCCACAATCCATGTCACATGGTGTTTCTGCTTCCACTACCTCCCATCCATAGCTCCTGTAGGGCAAACAAATTCTTGGCTGACCAGGTATGTGTGGGAAGACTGATTTTTTCCCAGCCACTAAAGCTTTGCACAGAACTTCTTAATGAGACTTGTTTCATGGTTATAAATTCAAATATGATGTTTAAGTCTTGCAAAACAAATAACAAATGAGTTACCTACTTTGGAAAAGTGGGGGAGATTAAGTGGAAGGGGAAAGGTTAACTCCATTAATCTACTTTTCATTCTCTTAATGTCAAAGGCATCTACACTGCTGTATACCTAAAAAAAATCCAGTAAATTGTGAAAATAAAGTAGTTAAGAAAACTCCTTCTGGAAAAAGTGAAGAAATTTCAAAAAGAACATCACAACAGAAATGGTGAATTAAGTTCACTTGTGCAATAACTTTTTGTTTAAGCTATTTTCCCAGGGAAGGCTAACTTCAGGGCCAACCCCATCCAAAAACCGATGAGGCAACCACCTTCTTCAATATTTTAAGGATCTCTATAAAATGAAAAATAATCTTTTACTGCTGGGCTAACTCATGATAATCACCTAAAATGCCTAACTTCACAGAGAATATAAAGGCAATTCCTACCATACCTCTCCCTCCTCAGTCTCTATATCCTTTTCTCCTATCAGGCTGACAATCAATAAACATTTATTAAAGTGCCTATGATGTGCTGGGCAATAAAATATCACCTCTTTAGCTTGAAGTTACAATTCTAGTTGAAGGGATGTCACATGTTATGGGGGGGGGGGGGATTGCTGTATTTGAAGTCATAGAACCTGGATTAAATTCCCAGTTCTGCTACTTCATTACCTGTGTCACTTTGAGTAAATCACTTTGCCATCCAAGACTTTGGTTTCTTCACCTGTAAACCAAAGATAGTTGTTCTAGGTATTCTCTAATATTTCCTGGAGATCCTTTGATTCTCATTCTTCTTACTTGGCCCATTAGAATAGCCTTCTCCCTACCTTCTCACAGTAATCCTTCATTCACATTGAGGGGTAATTGCCTGAGAAAAGCAGATGGTTGGAAGAATAGAGGTCTCAAATGGAAGTAAAGAATAGGTGTAAGAGGAATGAGTCATGGGGACAGGTACAACGACAGGCAGTTATGATCAGATAGTGGAATGACAGGATCTCTAATTAGGGAAGTAGAATTCATGTGGGTAATGGAAAACACTAGTGTGTTAACATCTCTCTGATTAGTGAGGAGAAGTGAAGGAATAGCTCAGGAGATTGAGAGAATGCATAGTTAGAGAATTTAAGGGAGCTCAGACATAAATATTAAGGTCCCCTTGTATATGAACAAGAGTTGGAAAGGAAAGAAAAATGGTGGCATAGAAAAGGAGGGAGACTGACCTGTAATATACTATATTTACTATAACAATGTCTTCAGAAGGAAATATAAATTCTCTATTTCTGAAGTAACTCCTGTCCCAAAGCCCACTTGCTCTGGTATGGAATTGGTATGAAACTCTCTTATTAGTGGAGATGAATGCTCTGTGTTTCTATATAAGGGTTGGGGCAAACTCGGTGAGGAGCTAGAGAGCTCCCTTTGCCAATCTCTTTTTGGGACTCCTCAAACTTCAGTTCTTCTAACATCTAGTTACTTCAGACACTCCTGGCTACAAGCTTCAAAAGAGAAGAGAGAAAAGATGAACCCACTTCAACTTGCTAATTCAAGTGGCTGAAGACTCTGGGATTGCAGAAGAGGAGTTATCTCTCTCCACCATGTCACTTTGCTCAACTTGCTGAACTACAAACTTCTGGGGAGTTTTCCCCCTTGGTTGAGATCAGGGGATTCTCTCAGTTGACCCGAGTTATTTCCCTTCCAGTGGAAGAGTTTCTTTAATCTGTATTGGATGGTATATATTCTCCTGTGTAAACTCTTGTGACTTCTATTTTGCTACTGATTTGGATAAGTTTCTTGAGCTTCCCCTCCAAATTTTTTAAATGCTTCCCTAACAACAGAGAAATGAAATTACTTGTAGCTCCTATTCCAAAAAATCTTAACTACTGGTCATTCTACCATATTGACCTGCCTTCTCTTACCTCTAAGTCTTCAAGGAATCACAGATGAGAGATGGAAGATGGTTTAGCAATCATCTCTGCATCCCCAAAATCCAGTTCGATGTATTATATATATATATATATATATATATATATATATATATATTTATTATATACATTATATGTACATAACACATATATGTATATACACATATACACACACACAGACCTATAACTACAGAAGGTAGGATCAATATACACAAACTTCTGTGTGTGATTCTTTATAACTTCATATAAATGCTCATATAACTTTACAGCATATGGCTTTGGGAGAAGTTTCTCTAATATTTATAGCCAAAATAGTGGCCCTTAATCCATAAGACATTCTATAAGGGAAACTGTATCTTTATCTGGTTAAATATGTTTTGATCCTAAGAAATTAAGTGTTTTAACAAAAATCATTTGCATGGCAGAACCCAACAGAGCTGAATTTTCTAATTAACTAAACTATGACCTAAAGCAAGTCCCTTAACCTGTCTGGGTGATTAGATAAGCTCAAAGCTCTCCTTTAGCTCTAACATTCTATTATTCTTTTGTTTCCCAATTATTCAAACATGGCCAGGCATGTATATCGTTTTCATCATCATAGTTAACATTTTTATAACTTTTTATATAAAGTACTTTAACCATGCACTGTCTCATTTGAGAGAATGATACAATGGTTGTGATGACAACCACCCTGTGATGTAAGTATAACTGTTAATCCTATTTTACAGATGATAAAACTGATGAACCAAAAAGTTAAACATTTTCTAGAATTATACTATCTTCTACCCTGGATCGAGGAATCGGAGAGGCAAATTCCATCTCTCAAAAGAAAACATGAATGATTTACCCAGCTCACTTGGTCTGGTCTCACACTACTGTAGCCAAACTGATCTATTTAAACCACATCTCATGGCTGAAGATTTCTAGCCAAAACAGCTGCCTAAATGTACTCCAGGAAAAAATGCTGAAAATCATCAGTCTGATGTCTGATCAATGATCAAGATCTAATTATCAAGAAATAATCAATAAATCTGATTAAAAATGACAGCAAATTGCTTCTTCCATCAGAAATGCACAAGTCAGTCCAAAGTTCACAGATAGAAGGAAAGGGGGCTGCTGGTGAACCCAGAACTAGCAGAAGCAACCAAGTTTCATAGGAAGACTGAAGCAGGTCAGAGACAAGTAAATGCTGACTGCTATTGGCTCTGGATAAACAAACGGGATCCAAAGCTCTCTCCCACTTCACTATCTTTCTGTCTAAAGGAAGCTGGGTTCTTTTCTAAAACTCCATAAACAACTAGGAAGAATCAGTGCTCTGAAACTTGGACTTATACAGAGGACCTAAGGCCAAAAGAAGGAAGTCAGTGCAGGAATCCAAATTAATTGGGATAGATAAGAAGGGCTGACCCCCTTGTCCAAAAGCACAGATGGAAATGGAGGTTGGCCCTGGCAGAGAGCACCAGTTCAGAAACTAAAGCTGGAGAGATGAGTAAACCAAAGAAGACCCTGACCAAATTCAGTATCAAAATTTACTGCAACTTTAATCCACAAAAGAAAGAGAAACTCTATAATAAATGGGGATTCAAATGCAAAATGAATTTTCCACAAGGACTACAAAAATACCTAGAAGAAATAGAGTAGTGACTCCAAAAAAGAAAGAAAATCTTTGAAAGAAAGAAATGAGAGAAAATAAAAATTATAATAGATTATGTAGTAAACTTCATCCAACTAATGTACTCCCAGAAAAATCTGCATGTATAAAACAGAAAACAATGATTCCATTAGACAGAAAAAAAATTAAAACAAAATCCAAAGATTGAAAAAGTAAAAGAAAATGTAACGTATCTGATTTTTTAAAAAGTTGGTCTGGAAATAGGATAAGGAGAAATCATTTAGGAATCACTGGACTTTTTTGAAAACAAGGATTTTTTTTCTTAAAGATTTTATTTATTTTGAGTTTTACAATTTTTACCCTAATCTTACTTCCTGGATTTTTTTTTAAAAGTCTTGATGATGTTACTTCTAAAAATCAAAAATTTAACACTGCTTAGATTTATTAGAGCCAGAGAATAATATATAAATAGAAAGATCTAGTCATCACCTCCTGAAAAAAAAAAACCCAATAAAGAAAAATCCCAGAAGCATCAGAGCCAACATCCAGAGTTCTCATACCAAATAAAAATATATGAAAAGCAAACAGAAAGAAGCATTTAAAAGTATCAAGGAACCACATCACACTTAGGATCACACAAGATCTGGTAATATCTTTCTTTTTTAAGACCTGATAATTTCTACCAAAAACTCAAGAGATCTGTGAAAACAATATTCCAAAGATAAAAAGATAAAGGCCTATTGAGTAAAATCCTATAGAAGGAAAAAAATAAATCATTAAGGGAACATTGAGCTTTCTAAACATTTCTGACTTAAATGGCTAGAGCTGAATAGGAATTCTTAAATGCAAACATAAGGGTGAGGAGACAGCTCAAAAAGTAAGTTTATTTAAGCTATTGGAAGGGCTAGATGATGATGGTGTTAACATTCTAATGGGGAGGAAACAAACTAGTGTACTTTTAGCAATTTGATGTCCTTTAACAGTACTGAAGGAATTAAATAAAAACAAAGAATAAGAGTGGATTGGTTGTGTTCTGGGGGGATTTAAAAGGAAAGAGAGAGGAGAGTAAAAGGAATACATTCATGTAGAATGAAGACAGAAAGAAGTGAAACAATATTTCTCAAAATTGAGGGTACATGAGAAGAGTTGTATACAAATAGAGGAAATACACAAAATGGACAAAGGAGGGTTGGAGTTTGGCATACGAACATATCACATTCAACTAGAAAACAAGTAAAGATAGAAGGATAGTTGAGAGGGAAGACAGTGCTCCTTAAGGGAGAAAAGAAAGCAAAGAGCTATCATCTAAGGAGGTGTCTATCACTGGAAGAATGGCTGAACAAACTGCAACACATAAATGGAAAACAATTTTACTGTGCAATTGACAGAAAGTTAACAGAACCCAAGAGAACAATTTCTCTAAGGATAATAATAAAGATAAACAACTCTGAAAGTCTTTGCAAATTTGTTCTAAGTCATAACCAATCATAGGGAGAAGAGATAAGTAACAATAATGTAAAATAAACAGAGAGTCATGGAAACATTTTTAAATGCATAGAATAGAAGAATATACAGAAGGAAGTATAGTTAAGCAGGATAGTTTTGAAAAGTAATGTACAAAGTTTATGTAATTTTTTAAAAAAAGTAATATGAAACGTAGATTTGCAGTTTATATATGATAGTTTGTTTTGTTAGGACAATGAAATGCTCTTTTTATACATAAGTTCAGAATTAAAAAATTTTCATAAGAAAAATTATTAATATACCTTCCTAGCCAAGTCCTGAAAAAATCTGCATAGTATTGATACAGGCTATATATTTATTCCTGCTAGACTTATCTACTAAGCTTTTTAAATTACTTGAAGATTTTGGAATGAAAAGTCACAAAAAAGTAAACTTCATTATTTGTTTATAGTTCCACTACAGAACAAGCTAAGAGAAGCTATATTATTGTATTTGAAAAATGTTTTGTAGTGATTCAAAGTATGTTTCAAGTGTTGAGTAGGAGAGAAAAATCAGAGCAGAGTCGTGAGGAAAAAAAAAACATTATGGCTCTTCAGAAAATGACTCTAAAATAAAAGATATAGAGATGAATTATATCAGGGTTACCCTAACCAAGTCCCCCAATTCACCAGGGAAATTATGGGGGTATGGACCCTTGTCAGAAAGGAGCACCTGCATGACATCATTTAATTAATTTATTTTAAATTTTACCATTTTCCCCCCCTAATTTCGCTTCCCTCCCCCCCAACCCCCACAAAAGGCAATCTGTTAGTCTTTACACATTGTTTCCATGGTATACACTGATCTAAGTTGAATGTGATGAGAGATAAATCATATCCTTAAGGGAAAAAAATCAAGTATAAGAAATAGAAAAATTACATAAACAGGTTTTTTTAAAATTAAAGATAATAGTCTTTTGTCTTTGTTTAAACTCCACAATCCTTTCTCTGGATTACAGATGGTATTCTCCATCACAGGCAGCCCAAAATTGTGCCTGATTGTTGCAATGATGGGACGAGCTAGTCCATTAAGATTGATCATCAACCCTATGGTCACATGACATTATCAAAAGGTGGATTCCACCTTTTCAGGGACTGCTATTGATGCTTGTCTCGCTCTTTAATGGTACAGAACAGGTAAGGGTTGTTATCCTTCTGAAGTCCCAGAAAGCAAATGCCCTATTAAGTTAAATTAATCAGTTCAAGGCTTTACATATCACTAAACTGTAATAAAGAAATATTTAATAAAGGTAAGGAGACTTGCAAAATAGGCCTGAAAGATCATAAATGGGAAAAGTGGAAGGTAAATTCAAGATTAAGGCCAATTTTAATTGGTAGCAGCTGAAATGTCTAGTTAGACAGGTGTACCTTTGTAATCTCTTCTTCCCACATCTTGAGTTATACATATTTCATTTAAATTGAATATAAAAAAGTAGAAAATGTATGCCATTAAAATGATACTCATTAGATTTGAAGGCAGAGTTTTTAAGCTAAGGAATTCATGCTTACAGCATCTTAGAGGGGAAGCTCACAGCAGATTTCCATACCTGAGTCTCACTGCATTAAAAAACCCTTCTATCTAGCCAAATGACCTAAGTTTTGGGCAAACAGCATTCCATTTATCTTGCTTCAGCTGTCCCTCCTGACTCAAAACACTCCTCTCCTCTGCCTCTTAAAAGCCTTCATCCCTTTCAAGACCCATTTCATGGAGCACCGCAACTCAGAAAGAGTTTCATACCTTACTAATTGTTAGTACCTTCTCTCACCTCAAATTAGATTTATTTACCTGTGGAAATTTATTTCTCCGACAGCTCTTTTTCAAAGCAGGGATTGATTGTCTGGGTGTGTTATCTTTGTAATCCCTGAAGTTAGCACAACACCTTTCACATAATGGATATTTAAAAAATGATTGCTGATTTGAACTGAATCTTTAAAGCATACAAGGAAGATTAATTATGATAATAACATTTATAATAGCTATCCTTTCTACCAAATAGATGACCAATATTTCTATTATTTCAGGAATTCTAGGCATCTACACTGATGCCTCATGAGTTCTTCAGGTCTATGCCAACAGAATACAAGCTGTGACCTGACCCTTCGCTTCAGAGAAAGGTTCTGAGAATCGGCTGAGCATGTATTATCTAGGTTCCAGTCTCACTAAATTCAAAAAAGTGTATCAATGTGCCGTGTGCAAGATAACACTTTTTTCCCCCATCAAAGTATTCTCATATGAATGTACTGAAGGTATATAATATGTCAGTGAAGTATCTACACAGACACCTGCAGATTATTGAGGTACTGAGTATAGATATCTAAATCCTTTTGCCAACATATTATATCTGGGAATTGCTATTATACAAACAGTTTTTAACACAGGTATTGAAGGATCCTGTTTGTTTGTTTGTTGTTGCCTTTTTATCACATGTAGTTTTTATTATATGCACAGATCTTTCCCTTTCAGCTCTAGAGACATCTACTCTCCACAAGTGTTTTAGCCCCTCCATTTCACAACTTCTTCATCCACCCTCTAACATGAACGAATTTCCTCAGGAGGTAGCCCTTCCTGCAGCTCAGAAGAAGGAGACAGGATTTTCCTTCTTGCTTCTACCCCTGGTTCCCCAGACCCTGTGAAGAAAGATGCAGGGAGGATGCTGGGGACTGGCATGAAGAGATGAAAATAAAACCAATCAAATAACTACCTTTCTAAATAAGTGAGTTAGACAAGATGACCTTAAAGGTAAACAACTTTGATTCTTGAGAATACTTCCTAGGCATCTCAGAAGCCTCCATGTTGCCATTGGTTGTCCTTAGCATTCTGCTTTAGACTTCGAATGGGAAAAGTGATGGTCTCTCTTCTAGGTTATGCAAAGATAGGCTGTGCCAAGAAAGCTGATGAAATTGGGATGAAAGGTAGAATTATAAGATTTTAGAACTAAAAAGGTCCTTGGAGATCATCTAATGCAAGTTCAACATTTTACATATGAAAGAAAGAACTGAGAGTCAAAGGGATAAAATCATACTGCAAGTTAGTGGTAAGGATGGGACTAGAATCTAGTTTCTCTAATTCTAACCTACTACTATTACATTGTATTAGTTCCTTAACTTATCATTAGAAATTATAAATTATGACATGTAATTATACTAAGATTCTAGTGTGTTTCTATACATATGCTTATAATGAAGCAATCAAAAATATTATGGATCAATTAATGAATCATATTTTCTCTTTAAAGGCTGGAATGTTTTTTTGTTTCATTGGGTGATTTCTGTACGGATTCTCAGAACCACTACTAGTTATATGAAAAGCTTCATACTGAAAAACCTTGAGGATCAATTACCAATTTAACAAGTCAACCATTAATTTTCCACTTCTCACCCACAAGAAACTTGTCGATAAAACTATAAATTTGGAGTCTGGTAAGAATATGAAAAGCCAGGAACTTCCAGCCAGATGTCTTCCTTATTTCTGCTCATAGTGGTAGATATGACCACACTTTAACCAAACATTGGAGGCCATTTGAGAACAAATCTGATTACTTGGCAAACTGTTGACAAACTACTAGCACATCAATAAACACGGTCAACTATTTTAAGACTTATTCCTTGCCCCCAAAGTACTATCTATTGTCATGGTACTATCCTATGACAATACAGTGTTGTTGTGGTTGTTGTTTTTTTTTAAAAAGCAATAGGAGGGGTGGCTAGGTGGCGCAGTGGATAAAGCACCAGCCCTGGAGTCAGGAGTACTTGAGTTCAAATCTGGCCTCAGACACTTAATAATTACCTAGCTGTGTGGCCTTGGGCAAGCCACTTTAACCCCATTTGCCTTGCAAAAACCTAAAAAAGAAAAGGCAATAGGAGCATTTCAAATGTTTTAAATAATAACAATTTCTTCCAAGCAATAAAATTCCTTCAAGATATATTAAATTCCAATCAAATTCATTTATCCACATTTTTCTTTCAGCAAAGAATGGCCATTCCTCCTAATAGGAAGAACTGAAGTTATTTAACCTTTAATAGTCATCATGTCCAATTAATTTAAAGATGAGAATAATCAAGACTTGGAAGCCGCCTCTGCTACTCTGTCTGGTTTCAATTCCAATCAACAAAATGTCTCTCCCAGGATAAGTTCATTACTTCTAAACTCACCATCACTAATCCAAACCCTGATCACCAACCTTAGCCTCCTCTTCTCTCTGGAGCTCTGGAGAATGAAATACCAAATTCCTCCAAACTCCTTTCTTTTTAGAGGATAGAAACAGGGTTCTCAGTGCTCTTCAACTCTCCATCTTAGTGCTCTGCCTCCATGTTTAACTCCATGAAACATAATAGTTCTGCTTCCCTGCCTCCGTTTGTGTGTTGTCCTCATGGGGTCCAGTCCCCCTTTATGTAATAAGATCCTTGAAGTCAGGGCTTTTTCTTTTTATTAACTGCATCTTCAGGACTTACAAACAGTGGGTGCTTAAAAGTGTTTAATGGAAAAAAGAACTCACCTAGTCCAAGAAACTAGCTGAATTTCACTTTCAGGAAAATTAAAATAAATTCTTCATGTAAGTATGATTCTACCCTTTCTTTCCCCCAATCAAATCCCAGGATTTTTCTTTGCATCCGTAGACTCTTTATGTCTATGATTCTGTACAGAGATGTTTAGAAGGATCACTGTGGGACTCCTGAATCACTATCAAAAGATTAAATTAAACTAGCTTACAAAAAAATGAAGTAGAAAAAGATATTTTTGCAATTATTCAAAGGGTAACAGTCATTGATTCGTTTTTGGAAAAGATCTGTATAGGTTGTCTAGTACAACTCTTCTGCACCAATTAGGAATTCTATCAATAATTTCCCTCAGTTCAAAACCAAGGCTGATGATTTCTTGGGAGTTGGTATAGAGGACCTATTACATGCTGACATGCTGACTACTTACTGACTGAAGAGTAATGGTGGGGGGGGGGTTAAGGTTGGTCAATTCTCAAGATTACAATTAACTTGATGCATCATTTCAAGGAGATTTAACTTGAGGCTACACAAGCTCTCTGATCAACTATATGGTATGTGTATCTTTCGTGTACAAAATGAATCATTACTCTCATTTTATTTCTAAACAGAGATGGCAGTATTTATCCAACTTAGCTGATTTATAAGGGAAATAAACTCTTCTTCAAAAGGTACCTAACCATATATTTATGCATATGTGTGTGATATATAAACTACATGTATCCATCAAAGTAGTGATTATGGAATCTTATAATTGTTTTCAGGAAAAAAGGGGGGGAATAAGAAAGGCTTTTCATGTAAATATTTCCCCTATTTCTTGTCTTAATATGAAAAATACTAAGAATATCTAGCAGTTACTATAATGGATGTATTTGAAGCTATCAACCTGTTTTCCCTGCAGAGAGCAGCTATGATGAGTACACAGTATATCTAAAAAAAGTTAAGAAATCTAGTAATTATTATGTAATGTTAGGATCAACACTTAAGAAAAAGTAGAGATTTATCACATAGTAAATACAACAGAAGTGAGAATTAGCCAATTGAATTCTGTCCTGTACACTGAAGACCTTCTGTTTTCTCCTTTTTTCCTGTCTTTTTGAAAATCAAAACATATCAATGTGAGGTTTGTTTTTGTTTTAAACAGCCTCCACTACTCCAGGGGCTATTTGCTGAAGCTACAGAAAGAGAAAAATCAAAGATAAGGAAAAGGAGAGAAAGATAATATTGAGAAAGCCCTTTCCAAATGCTAGTGGAAAGTTAAAAAGGAAACGAATAAAAGTCAATGTACTAACCAGTAGGCATGCAAATGAAACTAATCTACTTTCCTCTGATTATTATAAAATGGAGTTATGAAAATATGCAGAACAAGTTTCATTTGTTTTTACTGTCTCATCTTGGTAAAGAAACCATACATTACTTAAAAAAATAGCAAAAGAAGTAAATCTATTATAGAATCATGAAAACTTATAAGGATTAGTTAGTATATTTTTGTTTCTATTCCCTATGAATGTATAGAGAACTACACTTCAAATCTTCAAAGGCATAGAAGTCAAAATCCAGTTCTTAAAGTTTCTAGTGGAGACTACAGAATTTGAACAGTCCTTCAGGAATCATCTCTAAGGTTTTCACAATTGAAAAAGCTCTTTTAATCAGCAAAATACAGCCTGTCTGAATGGCGTCAGTCAGACCCTAGCATATACACATACTTCTATAATCCCGAGGAAAGGGAAATCTCAGAATATCAAAGGATGATCATTTTGAATCTACATCTTTGTTTGCCAATTTCACATTTTCCCCCCAGTAAAAAAAGGTGCATTTCTAATTAACTTGTTCTTCCTAACTCTGCAAACAGATCTTTTGTTATTTGTATTATCAATCTCCACATAAGGCCCACATCAATGTCTCATCATGGAGTGATTGTAATTTAGAGTTTTTTAAGCTAAAGTAAGTAGGATCAAAGAAAAGGAAGCTTTATTAGGAGTGGATGGGACAATGAGAACAGGGAACAGAAAATGCTGAGCTACTCAATTCTTATTCCATTTCCATTTCTGACCTTTATGTAAAAGAAAAATTCATTTACAATGGAAATTACAGAACAAAAAACATTAATAGGCAATTGATAGCTAAAATAAGAAAGGAGATAGTAAAAAGTGCCTTAAGAGCTACTTTCAGAGATATCTGAGAGATTCTGTTAAAAAGCAAAAGTGATACAGCCTAGCTTCTCCCAATTTTCAAAACAAGAAAGGGAACAGTCAGCAGCAGGTAGTGACCTTGACTTGGATTCCTGGGAAAATTCTAGAACAGATCCTTAAAGAGAGGGCTAGGTTAGTGAACATCTAAACAAGGAATGGTAGTTACAAAGAACTATAAGTTGCATCAAGAACAGGCTGAAGGGCAGCTAGGTGATGCAGTGGCTAGAGGACAAGCCCTGGAGTCAGGAGGACCTGAGTTCAAATGCGGGTTCAGATGCTTAATTACCTAGCTGTGTGACCTTGGGCAAGTCACTTAACTCCCATTTCCATGCAAAAACCAAAATAAAAATAACAACAGGTTGAGCTGGGCTACCCTCATTTTTTTTTTTTGGACAGGACTTCAAAACTAGCATATGAGGGGAAACATATTGAATATAGCAAGATTAAAAGTTTTTCACAAAATACCCCATATTATTCCGACAGTCAAGATGGAAAAAATATGGGTTAGACAATAATACAATCAGATGGATTTGGAAGTACTTAAGATAGATGCACTCAAAGACTAGTAATTAATCACTGAATGGTAAAACAGTACCAGGTCTCTAGCTGAGTATTCCAGAAATCTGAGCTTAGCCTTATTCTATTTAACAATCTTAACAATGCCTTGGATGAAGATACCAAAGTTATATTAATAAAATTTGCAAATGACACAAAATTAGCAGGAATTGATAATATAGTAGATTATAGATGCAATAACCAAAGAGATCTTGACAGGCTAGAGCAGTGGACTGAATCTATCAGGATGAAATTAAATATTGATATAAGTCAGGTCTTGAATTTAGGTTAATAATCAATTCCACAAGTATAAGATGGGGGAACATCATTAGGCAGCAATTATTCTGAAAAAGATCTGAACATTTTAATGAACTGCAAACTCAATATGAGTCAGCAGTGTGATGTGGTAGCCAAAAAAATCTAATGCAATCTTGGGTTTAATTAAGAGAGGCATAACTGCCAGGAACACAGAGATGATGCTATATATACTCTGCCCTTGTCAGACCTCATCTGCAGTACTGTGTTCAATTCTGCATGCCACTGTTTAAAAAGAATATCAATAGGAAGAGTGTCCAGAGGAGGGCAACTAGAATTGTGAAGAGCCTTGAGCTGAAACTCCAATAGAAAGAAAACAGGAGAGAAACGCAATGGAGGGTGGGCAGCTATTTTCATGGATTTTAATGGCTATCAGGCAGGGAAGGGATTGGATTTCTTTGATTTGGTCCAAAGGGCAAAATTAGGAGCCACAGTAAGAAGTTATAAAGAGACAAATTTAGCTTGATGTCAGGAAAATCCTACTAACAATTAGAGATGTTCTAAAATGCAAAAGACCCCTCAAGGGCCTATCCAGAAGCTGAATAACATACTTGTCAGATATGTTAACACTAGAGATTCCTCTTGTGTATGGGTTAGAGTAGATGGTCACTGAAGTGTCTTCCAACTGTCAAAGTGACTTCACCCTTATCCAATAGGAGATGTATATACACTGACTAATTAGATGCAGTAATTTAAATGTTGAATACACTGAAGTTGAAAAATATTTTTTTTATATGAGCCAACTTTAGATTATGATTTTTTTGTCCTATGGTTTTTTGCCACTCTTATTAAAAGAAATTTATTCAAGTAATAATAATAATAATAATAATAATAATAATAATATATCTTTAAATTAAAAAAACAGGACTTTAATTTACCATACTTAACAAAAAGGATGAAGCTTCTTCCATTCTTGGCCAGCCTTCCCCCCTAATATATTCAATACCTCTACAAGAAGGCAAGAAATCTATCACTGAAGGGGTGAACAGAACTGGCCTCAAATTTAGGACAATCAAAGCTCCAATGCTGTGTAATTCCTCACCATGCTGTGCTCTAGGCAAATTTCCAAGCCTATAAATCACAGACAAGTTGACAATCTGTGTTGGTGGGGAAGATGTTTTCTCACCTGAGAGCTTCCTAAACCAATGAAATCACAGGTCCAGTCTCCATTCCTCATCTACAGGGGTATGAAGTACCCATGTTTGCTTCTAGGGTTCATTCAATGGGAACTTCTACCAAAAGGAAGAGATAGAGTCTCCCTTTTCCTTAGTAAAAATTGGATATTTTCTCAGGAGAACACAATGGAAGATGCCACCTAGTTCATTCTCCTGCTTTGAGAAAGATTTATTTAGATAACACAGTTCCAAACCCTAATAATGACACACTCAATTTATATACCTCCCAATACCTTTAAAATATCCTGGTAGGTGAATTTAAATAGTTCTTTAAATCTTAGTACTACAAAAATAATTTTACTATAGTGTATACTTGATAAATAGAGTAGATTACTGAGAGAAGTAGCCCTCATAGCTACAAAAGACTTAGCTGCTTTATCTGGCAAAGGTCTACAAGAATTAAATGATCAAAACGTCTTTTCCATGGCATATATCCTTTATTATATTTGAACATAAATCAGCCTGTCAACCACAAAATTGCATCCTACCAAAACCAACCTAGAATGTACCAAGTTAAAAAAAAAGGTCTGAAGGTATAATTGCTTCCTGTCTAGATAATAAACATGTTTTTTCTTGTGACTTGTTATTTTGCTTGATCACTTAAGAGTTTGAGCATAGACTTTTACTGAAATCAAATAGTAATATGATATGTAGTTTGATAACAGGATTAGTCTATTGTATCTCTTTAAAACTGGACTAAAAACACAAATAAATGGAATAAAATTCAGTTTTACTTAGCTTGGCATTATTGAAAAAATTTATTAATTAGTACTATCATTGGAAAAGACCCTGATGTTGAAAAAAATTGAAAGTTGTTGTGAAGATCAAGTGAAATAATATATAAAATACTTTGCAAAACTTAAAGTGCTAAAGAAAATTAATGTTATTTTTATTTTTATTATTATTATTATTATTATTATTATTATTATTATTATTATTATTATTATTATATTTCTCTTTTCTTATCAACTACTACCCTAATTCCAAATTGGAAAAGTTTAAAAACATTTCAATTTATGAATTGTCATTTAAGTACCATATAGATGGTTATAAAAAGATAGCTTTTATTAAAATATATGAGAACATATAAGAGATAGAAAAAAGTACTTTCCTTAAAGTCTATAGCTAACTGCCTAGAATATCAGAATTAGCAATATTAAACACGTGAAGAGTTTTTTAGAGATACGTTATTTTTTGAAGACAATTTTGGAAGATGAGAAGATGAGAGCAAAGATAAATTTTTTCGAAGAGCTGTCGGAGTTATTATGAAGAGAAATTTCTGACAAATCATTTACAAGTTAAAAATAAAATCACTAGTTTAGTCAATTGTAAAGAAGAAAATATAAAACCTAAAAATTTCCAAGAACAGAGAAAATTACTTCTCAAGGCAATCCATCTCACTTTTAGAAAGTACAAATTTGCCGCTTAGCAGTTTCCATTCATTACTCTTAGTTTGGCCACAGGAATACACGTAAGGATTTATGTTCTCTGCAAGTTTCTCTTTTCCAGTCTAAACATATTCCATTCTTTCATCCAATCTTTAGATGAAAGAGCTCAAGGTCTTTCATTTAATCCTTTGTATTAGTCTCTACCCAATACAAGATGACAAGCTCTTCCCTTACCTACTTCATTCCATTGTACCCCAAACAAGTAAGCATGGTATCATGAAATTTACCATACCACCATACCTCAATTGTAGGCTGTACTTTGTTTATTATAGAAGAAAGAATAAAAATGTCATCAGATTATAGATTTAGGAACTCTCAATCCTTTGCAATTTGTTTTGCTTAAAATCATGATAATATACATCTAGTTAATAGAGTATTTATTTAAGTGCATTTGCTCTAGCTCATTTATTTCAAACTGAAGTGACAGAACAAGTGTTTTGACTTGTTTTTCACACATCATCATTTCTTTCTTTCTTTTTTTTTTTTTAAGGTTTTTGCAAGGCAAATGGGGTTAAGTGGCTTGCCCAAGGCCACACAGCTAGGTAATTATTAAGTGTCTGAGACCGGATTTGGACCCAGCCACTCCTAACTCCAAAGTGGTGCTTTATCCACTGCCACTTAGCCGCCCCCATCATTTCTTTAAAGATAAACTTGTTTATATGTTGCTACCTTCTTTGGGCTCTTCCTTTGGATTAAAAAAAATAACACAAATAAAATAAACTAACAATTTTTTATTTATTGTAATAAAATGATAACTTAAATAGCAATGATTTGTTGAGATTTACATATCAGTTAAGTTCAATAATACAGAGTGATTTGATAGGGAGAAGAAAGTACTGCTCTTGAATCAGAAGGCATCCGAGTTGAAATACCATCTCTGATAGTTACTTCTATGTAATCAAAGGTTAAATGTTTCATCTCTCTGGATCCCAGTTTCTTCATGAGTAAAATGGTATAAACCCATACTCAAACAATAATGAAAAAAGATGGACTTAATAATAACTAGTGGGGCAGCTAGGCATTGCAGTGCACAGAACACTGGCCCTGGAGTCAGGAGAACCTCAGTTCAAATCCGGTCTCAGACACTTAATAATTATCTACTGTGTGACCTTGGACAAGTCACTTAACCCCACAGCCTTGCAAAAAACAAAACAAAATAATAACTAGCATTTGAAAAATTTCTAGGAAGAAAACCACACCAGAATTTGCTTCTCAAATACTCTTGATATAACAGAAGTACAAGAAGGGTAAACAAATATAGTGACCAGGGATGACATGAACAACATAGGTAGAGACCATTAAGATATTTTTCCTAAAATGTACACAAGAAGGAAATTATATTACAAGAGAGGTAGAAGGGGCAGCTAGTTGGTGCAGTGGACAGAGCATTGGCCCTGGAGTCAGGAGTACCTGGGTTCAAATCCGGTCTCAGACACTTAGTAATTACCTAGCTGTGTGGCCTAGGGCAAGCCACTTAACCCCATTTGCCCTGCAAAAACATAAAAAAAAAAAGATGTAGAGAAATAGGCATGGAATAGGGACAAAAACCTCTCAACATCCTGTTCACAAAAGAAACACAGTCTCACAGAATAGAAGGGTACTTTAAAGGAAGAAGAGAGAAAGAAGATAAATATATATATATATTTTATGTGACCTAATCAAGTCAAAGACTTTCAATAAAGGGAAAATAACTCCTGGTTTCTCACTGCAGAAAAATAGGTGGGAAATCTAAGGAGAGGATTAAAAAAAAAAGAAACAGGGAAATTTTGTTTTAGAGGTAAGAAGTATGACCACTGATGAATGTATCTATAGGAGAAAGAGATAGTCTATAAAGAATGAATTAATTAAAATGTGCAATTATTGGAAAACTTATTAAACCAATGCATTAACTTCATAAATATTTCAGGGAAGTCTGTAGTGTAGTTCAAAACTACTTCCCTTCTTAAGAAGAAAATAAGACCTATGAAGGATAAGAAAATTCCCACCATATAAATTCAACTGTAATATTTCAAGTATGCTCTGAATGAAACATCACTTTGTTCAATGATTCATGATTCATCTATCTCTTTTTCAGGAAGCACCTGACAATGACCCACTTTCTGTATCACAGTATTTTTCTGTCAAGATAACCTGCTTTATGTCATTTTCTCAGTATTGAGAATTTTTAGAGTTGTAGCAGAGATCTGAGTTAATGCTTTCCTCTTAGATAAATCACTAATTAAAAACTCTTTGTCTTCCATGTCTAATTTCATCTATTCTGAAGATTGAGGAGAGAGGAATCACCAAGACCCATCTTTCATTCCCTACATTAGTGATTAAAACATGGTTTGGTGAAGAGCAAGCATTAAGAAGGGTGTCAGTTCCAGCCGGCAGAAGAATAAGCAGGGTAAGAATCCCAGACGAAAGGGGAACCTTGTGGCTCTGCGCCTCAGACCCAGCAGATCTTTTCAGCAGGCTGATAGTGAACGAGTCCATCAACGGTCTACTAGAACTCCAACAAGGGACAAGCCTAAAGGTAAGTTACTCAGACCCATACCATGGAGAGCCCAGATCCATCCAGATAGTAGAGCTCACACCAAGAAGTTGATAATCAGTCTTTGCCTAGCATCAGACAGCTCTAAGAGTACTGCAAACTCTAGGGCCCAGTTTGAGTTTTGAGATTCTAGAATCATGTAATACTAGTTATTAAAGAAAGTAAGTATCAGATCCTAGAGACAAGCTAGGCCAAGACAAACCCCTAGAAGTAGAAAGTATCTGGATCTAACAAAATTGGTGATTAGGAATGGAAGAATGAGTAAACAAAATAATTTCACCATAAAAAGCAATTGTGGTAACAGAGATACTCAGCATATATATTTAGATTTCTGCAAATCATCTATAACAAAGCTTCAAAGAAAAACATAGCTTAGGTACTGATTCAATTAGAATTATTGCAATAGATGAAGCAAGAGGTAAGCAGCTCAACTTCTAATAGACTAGCAATGGATTCAGAGGGCAGACTGAGCTAGAACTTTTTGGAAACAGCCAAGGTAGGAATTATTTTGCTTGACTAGATTATCAACTGAAAAAATAAATAGGAGAAAATGACCATAATACAATTGATAGAGAAGATAGAGTTTGCAAAACACTATATGGAATGCAACTACTTAAGAAATAGCATCCAAATTTCAAAAAAAAATTACTTAAAAAAACACAGGAGACCTAGAAATAAAATTTAATAGCTATTATCTTGAGTTTTTTAAAAAAATTATGAAAGCTTTCATGTTTATGAGAAATAACTTTTTATTCTTGGTTGTGAATCTTAACATTGGTTTTGGTTAATGTTGATTAAGTTTACATGTTGAACCCTTTGTTGGCTCTAACTAAAGCCCTTCTTTTCTCAAGTGCCCCCCCCCTTAAAATGAAGAAAATTGAATGATTCCAGTTTTAAAAGGCCTTCATGTTTACTTTCACATTTCTGTATTCCCTTCTCTACTTATGCACCCTCCACATTGGTATCTGTGTTAAGTCTGTGTATATATCTGCATTGATGTCTATTTCTGTATTTACATATATGCAGGTTCATATATATATATATATATATATATATATATATATATGTTCATAGACATGTATAAGTGTTTATACATGTCTGTATGTGAATATATATTACATATTTGAATATAATTAGACACTTAATGAGTTTGAGTTAATCCATCAGTCTTTATAACATGAATAGATACTACAATTAGAAAATGAGGTAGAAAGCAAGAAAAAAAAGGAGAAAAAGAAAACTGCATTGTATTTCTAATGTGTCATGCTTTTACCCTATTTTAGTGTAGAAAACAAACAGCAGAAAAATCTGAATGGAAAGAAACAGATGGAAACCTCAAAAAGCAGGAGAATTTGTACTAGATCCTTATCCTACAAGGAATTGAAGGAAGCTCTTATGAGTAAGAATGTTTCATAGGGTGGGGTGACTTCAAGAGAAAAGGTTTTAATTCAATATCAAGTATAAGCTTCTGAGTCATCTAAAAGCATTCTGGGAGGATCTCATAAATTGTTATGACAAATTCCTAAAGAATGGAACTTGCCAATGAGGGTCAAAATCTGACCTTCATCATATAGAAACACAAAACCTTTGATATCATCTCACCCACATCCACTTGGCACCTGCTTCTATCATCCTATTACAATTCTCACAGATAGAACCACATTAATGTAGCTCAGAGTACTGTATTGGCTCTGGAATCAACTATTCCATTTCAAGGACAAAAATTTTTTAAGTTATAGAACAATGGTCAACTTTCAAAACAGCTTCATAGACCCCCTTTAGCCATATAAATGAATTTTTAAGACTCAAATGTACAGTATTAGAGTATACATTATGCTATGTGGAGTTGTCCTACCTTCAAAGCAACGTACTCTGACAAATTTAAGTTCTTGCTAAAAAGATTATTTAAAGTCTATTCTTCTTACTAGTTTAGTTAATTAATTTTCATTATCCTTTTCAGAAAACAAATGGTGAGTAGGGGAGTTTGACAGTAACACAGATCACCTTATTTGATGCCTATATACCAATACCCAGATACATGTACCTGCAGACATATATTCCTTGACAAGGTTTTGACCTTAAAGAAGGCTGAAAGGTGCAGAATGGAAAAGGGCCTGTTCTTAAGAAAAACAAGAGCTACTGTGTTAGATTTTTAAGTATCTCATATCCAGAAACTAGAAGCCTTTGTAAAATAAAAATGAAATTCTAACATTATAAAGTCTGACAAGCATTAATAAAATGTATAATATTTTCAAAATTAAACACAGATCTAGCAAAATTGGCAGATTTTACTAATTTTAAAGAAGTGGCTTTACTCAATTAGTTTAACAAATTTAAATCAAAGAGTAAATTAGTTGGGGTGGAGAGAAAGTGTTATATTCTTGGTAGGAAAGGAAACCATATGTACTATGTAGACTATTTCCATTTATTTAATATGTAATAAAAGTTAAAAGTAATTTTTAAAAAATATCTGGTACCCTTTGCCATTGATCAATATCCATGTGATGGGGCGGCTAAGTGGCATAGTGGATAAAGCACTGGCCTTGGAGTCAGGTGTACCTGGGTTCAAATCCGGTCTTAGACACTTAATAATTACCTAGCTGTGTGGCCTTGGGCAAGCCATTTAACCCCATTTGCCTTGCCAAAAAAAACTAAAAAAAAAAATCCATGTGAGGGCATCTTCTTTCACATTTCTAAATTTAAAAAAAAAATTGAAAAAAGTTCATACCTTGCTTTAACAATGAGGAAAAATGAGTAGTTGAGGATGTATCTCAAAGGCCTGCTACTGAAAGTAGTAACATACTAATTTTGACAGAGAACTAACTTGTTTGGATTTTTTTTAAATGAGGTTGGATTGAGGTTTTTCAAAGAAATTCATCTGTAACTCTGAGTATGATAGATATGTTAACAGTTGTTACCCAACATACTTTGAAAATATTTTTCATAGAAACCTAGCCTGTTCTGTGATTTCCGGTATTTCTTTTATTATTCTTTAACTAATTTGGATATTTCCATGGAAACAGAATAATTTGCATTTTTTTTTGGTGGTTGCTCATTTCCTGTATTCACACTGAAAAATCTGTATGGAGAATTTGGTTACTTTTTTGGTTTAAAGCCTTACAACCAAACAATTATCCCTAGATAATAATATCTCAAGACCTCTCATACAAGTATATCCTTAAAAAGAATGGCACAGGCATTGTGAGTCATTCCCGACTTTATCTTGGAGAGTCACAAAATACTTTTTGGAGCTCTCTCTGCCCAAGAACTAGGCAGATCGGCAAAACAATTTTGAATCTAGAAATATCAACATTTTGGCAAACATTAGTCAAGGGAAAGTTTCCCAAGTATAGAAGATACCTACACTGTTTTGCTGCAAAGAATTCTCACCTGACTTTCCTGGCAAAGGCAAAATAATGGGCCAATCTATGACACTAGAAATAAAAAAAGGACTGCTTTTCAGGAGCAGATTCCAGGTATGCCAACAGGGGAGAACAGGGATGCCTTCTTCAAGGTGACTACAGAACTTTCGGCCATTCCACCCCTGCATCGGAACTGTTTTACAGTGACACAAGGTAATCTTGGGAGTCAGATTAAGACCCATTTCAGTGCTCCCCACACCACGCCTCATTGTGAGAGTAAAGGCAGGCCTCCACAGTGGCTACATTAACATGTCCCAAAACTGACACGGCCACCACGAGTAGTTAGATTTACATCAGTTTCAATATTAGGAAAATAATTAATATGAACTTTAAAAAAACAAATCCATACAAATATATCAATAAATGTTTCAAAAGCTTTTGAAAAAATACAATACTCATTTTCCTAAAAACTCTAACCATTTTAATGTAATTTTAAAAAGTAAATCTAATGAGCAGAACCAGAAGAACACTGTACACCCTAACAACAACATAGGGGTGATGGATCAACCTTAATGAACTGGTTCACTCCATCAGTGCAATAATCAGGAACAATTTTAGAGCACCTGTGATGGAGAATACCATCTGTATCCAAAGAAAGAACTAGAGTTTAAACAAAGACCAAAGACTATTACCTTCAATGTTTTTTTAAAAAAAGGTTGTCTTATGGACTACATAATTTTACTATCTATAATATTTTGTTTTTTCCTCAAGGATGCATTTTTTTCTCTCAACACATTCAATTTTGATCAATATATATAGCAAGGAAACAATAGAAAGATTAACAGATTGCCTTCTATGAGGAGGAAAGGGGAGAAATTGTAAAATTCAAAGCCTTACAAAAATGATAGGTAGAATCTACTATTGTATATAATTGGAAAACAAATTATAAAATGTTTTTAAAAATACATCTAAATCCAAAATTTAACATTATTTATACTAGAGAATCATTAGATTATTCAACAACTACAGAGGTAAAGCACAGATAGTATCCTACTAGTGTATGACCTAGTTCGAGAAATGCCAGAAATAATAATAAAGAAAAATATTAAAAACAAACATCAAAAAAGGGGAGAGAAAATGTTCCCTATTTTCAGACATGATGCTTTACATACATCTTTCTTCCCTTCCCATTTAGATAGGAGTGTTGGTAAATTAAGTGCAATACATACACATACGCACACACACACACACACACACACACACACACAAAACAACATAAAAAGTAACAGTATTTCTCGTAGGAAATGATAGAAAAAAGAAATATAATTCAAATGAATTACAAAATACTTGGGAGTCAACCAACCAGAACATACTCAAGACTATTATGACTATAAGTATAGAAGGTTGCTTACAGATATAAGGGAAAACTTAAATATTTGAAGGGACTATCATTTCATTTCTAATGATTAGGCCACAGTATGTAATAAAAATGTCAATATTTCTTCAATTAATTTGAAGATTTAGTGCTGCCTGGCTCTATATAAATGTTAGTTGTTGTTGCTGTTGTTAATTATAATAATAATAATTATTATCATTATTATTATTATTATCATTATCATTATTTCAGGTGCCAGAAGGACATCCAGGTGGAAATTTTCATTAGCCAAGTGGTAAGGTGGGTCTGAAGTTCAGGACATCTGTCAGAACTGGTGACCCAGACTTGATTATCAGTCTTAAAAGAAAATCAACATTGAAACCATATGATTATATATATGAGATCATCAAAGAAAAAAAAATTCAAAGGAGAGCAAAGAAAGCTGAAAAAGATTCCATCGAATGTGACTGCATATAGTAAAGTAAAATGAGTGAGAAGAAACTGCAAAGTAAACCAAAGCCCCTGAAAAGGGAGTGAAAGACCTAGGATGGAGGAGTGCAAATACTGGGAGGCCATGGAAAGTGAGGATTAAGAAAAGGTCATTAAAGGTAGCTATTAGGAGACATTATTTTCAGTAAAATTGTGAGGACCAAGACAGTAACCAAAAAAAATTGTACAGTATAGGCAAAGAGACAGAGGCATGCAATTGTGGAGACTGTTTTCTAAAAGTATGGCAGTGAAAGTGAAAAAACAGATGGGCAGTAATTTGACCTAGTAGAAGAGCCAAGGGAGAGCCAGTGGGGTGGGTTATACAAAATATATACTCAATAAATAATGGAAACCTAATAGTACTTCTGGGCAGAAAAGGAGTAAATTGAGGAGAACACTGAAAACACCTAAGAAAAAGAGAATGATGATGGAAAGAAGACTTAGTTCAAGGAGAAATAGAGCTACTTCTCCCCTTCAAGAAAGAAGAGGACATTTGAGAAAGTTCACATAGAATGCCCATAATCTTCTTAGTAAAGTAAGAAGTAAGGTCATCTAATGAGTGTAGAGATGACCAAGAAGGTCAAAGACGGTGAGAAAAATGTCATATATTCTCTTAAGTATTTATGACAGCTCTTTTTGTAAAATCAAAGAAATGGAAACAAAGTAGATGGCTATTGATTAGGAAATGGATAAACAAGTTATGGTACAAAATGTACTGGAATATTACCTCAGGTATTATGACTATGAAGAATGCAGAGAATTATGAGAAAACTTACATAAAGTGATGCTAAGTGAGGGAAGCAAAAACAAAAGAGATACAACAATAGAAAGAACAAAACAAAACTGAATACTGATTGCAATGCCTAAGCTTGGCCAGAAGAAGAGGCATGAGAATGCACCCTCACTCTATCATCTTTGCAGATGTAGGGGTTCAAAGGTAGGAAAAACTACGTATCCTGGTGTCTTTGGTTTATAAGATGATTAAGTCAAGAGTCCCTGCCCTCAAGCAGATTATAGTTGAAGAGGGAAAGACAACATATGAAATAAAACTGAAAATGGGAGGGAGAGGGCTGGGGACAGAATGAAGCATGATGTTCCAGGCTAAGAAAGCAGCAGTGGAGAAGGGGAGGGATATGTTAAGAGAAGATGATGATATAAAAATAAAAGTTATCACAGTAAGATAACGATTAATATAGTGAGGCAGGATGCCCATAATCCCAACTCTTTGGGAGACCAGGGCTGGCATTTCTCTAGAGCTTGGGAGTTCTGAGCTGCAGTGGGGTGATATATAAATTCAATGTCTACACTAGGTTTAGCATCAATGGGGTGGACTAACGGACTAACAGAAGAGGAAACAATGGAGTGGGGTACACCAGTATGCCTAAGGAGGGACCAACTAGCCCAGGTCAGAAAGAAATAAGGTTGAATCAGGCCCATGTGAATAGTTCCTATATTCAAGCCTAGGAAAACAGAGACCCAATTTAAAAAAAAAAAAAAAAGGTGGAGAGGATAGGCTTAGGAGACTTAAAAAGAATACAAAATACTGAGAACTGCTATGGGTAGTGTAATAAGGAAGCAGCAAGAGTTTAATGAAAAACCTGCAGAGCAGCCTTCAGGGAGGGTCCTGCTGAGGTTATGAACTGAACACCACAACACTTTCCAGGCTTTCTCCAGTAATAATCTAGGAATAGGATTGTAGAAATTGTATAATAATTACTGAATAACTGAATTGAAGCTTGAAAGATTAAGAGGCTAAGAGTTTCAAGGATATAGCAGAGAGTTAACTGAAATGGTTTGTCATATCTTTTGAACTAGTCCCAGAGGGTCTAAAGAGAAATAGTGGAGTTTAAAGATGGGAATTTTTGTGGATGAAATTCATAGTATTGGTCACATTGGCTGATGGCCTAAATAGAATAAAAACAGTAAAAAAATGGAATTGAAAAAGTGAAAGGACTATAGAGAGGGAATTAGAAGGGTTATCAACATGGATGTTGAAACTTCTGAAGATTATGGAATTACAGGAAAATGAAAAAAGAAAAATAATGTTATCTACTTAAATGTGCACTTCTCTGAGAAAAAAAAAAAGCATTTCTTAAGGCAAAGGATAGAAAATTGATTTTTTAAGTTTTTTAAGTGGCTTGCCCAAAGCCACACAGCTAGGTAATTATGAAGTATCTGAGACCGGATTTGAACTCAGGTACTCCTGACTCCAGGGCCAGTTCTCTATTCACTGTGCCACCAAGCCACCCTGAAAATTGATTTTTTAGAAAGAAAAATATATTTCAATAAAGACCATTCTCATTGCAATATCAGCATTGAAGAATGAACCTTAAACTCCTAATACTGAAAGTACCAAGATGAGTGAGGAAGGGACATTTTCAACTACACTGCCATATATACTACTACTGAGAGTTATCATCCAATTCTCCATTTCCTGTTAGAAAATGAAAGCTACAGAGTCTAAAGAGATATTCCTTTTTAGCTTTAACTGCCAACAACCAGTCTAAATTTATCCTTCAATCTGCTCTAAGTAAATCAAAATATCTAATTTCTTTTGATAATTCAAATGGATTTCATTCTTTTTCATCCTAAATTATTCATCTTGAATAAATTTTTTCTACTATTAATAATAGTATTTGTTAACATTAATATACCCCTTACTATAATGTAGGAACCATGCTAAGTACTTTACAATAATTATTTCATTTGCTCCTCACATCTGGGAGAGAAGCATTCTAACTCTATCCTATTGATTGGAAGAAGAAAGGGTACAATTTTTAAATAATAACTATTAGCATTTCTAACTCAGCAAAAGTGATTCTACAATTTTCTTCCAGGCTATAAAGGTACTGGTTTTCATCTTCATTTCTGTTCCTTCCCTTCACTTCTGCCTTTCCCACAGTAGTGTGCTCTGTACACAGTGGACCTTCCATAGATGTTATTATATACGTGACTTATGAAACTGGGGCATGTACACTTGGAACACCAAGATTGCTAAGTGAAGGAGAATGAACAAGGATGTGGTCAGAACTCAGGACTTCAAAGTATCACATGTTCTGGCTTGAAAGAATCCTATTATGTGAGTCATCCCTCTCATCCCCCTTGGCACATCCCACTACCTACTAGAAGCAACTAGGGACATTATAAGCAAATGATTGCTTCATGGACTGAAGATCTGGCCCAGGGCTAGGAGTTCTCATCCAATAAATACCAATTTTTCCATTATTATTCATGCATACTACAATCCCCTTTCCTTCTTCACACTTCATTTTTTCTCTACTTTTTTCTCTACTTGTTCCTTCCTCTTGCTCCCTTGTGTACCTTCTTCTGTTGTCTTTTTTCCCTTATTCCCTACTGTCACTTAACAAGTCACTGCAATAAATAAATAAAAGTTAATTATTATATAAAGCATTGCTGTCATTTTCCATGATGATGAGAAAATAGGGGAAAAATTGAAGATGTATCATAGCCTATCTACTTAAATTTAATTCCAAACACTATAACTATCACTACCCAAACAAACAGTACAAATATTTAGTTAAACCAATACAAAAATTTCCAACAAACTATATGACTTAACTCACAATTAACTTAACTGATCATTCTGAATGAGTCTGTCATAATTATTAAATTGGAATCAAGTAGGAAAAGAGTTGGGGAAAGGGAACAAAAATGAAATGCTTGCCTTTCTTCCCTTCTTTCTACTATAAAAGGAGAGCAAATTGGGGTGGAGGATAGGAAGATATTTCAAAATGATTTATCAACAGCTCAAAAGTAATGAAATGACACCAAAGCACTCAAAAAGTATAGTCCATACCTGCTCATTTTACTGTGGCCCTAACCTCATTCCCCCTTCATTTCAAGGGTGATAGAGAATGGACATCAGCCACAAGTAAACAAGTGAAAAAAGGGAAATTAACTAAAAAAAAATCTTAGAAGTGATTATTTACATTGTATAATAAAGTCCCAAATTATCTCTCCACACACTCCCAACCAGATTTACTTAAAAAAACCTTTATGACAAACCTTAACTCTTTCAAATATGCTAGCTAAAACAGAATTATAGTAGTGAACAAATTAAAAAATATTTTGTAATACCTTCCTTATGAACTACATATTGGTGTCCACTGCTCTATAAATTAGTCAAGGTGATGGAATTTATAGATAGAAAAAATATGATGAAATATATACCAATTATTTATTATACTAGTAGAAAAACACACTTTCAAAACTCCTGCACAATCCTCTACTCCACAACATAAAATTATATAGCAGTTTTTAACAAAGAGATAATCTGTTTTTAACCCTAGGATTCCATGGTTTCTAACTTTAACCTTCAGATATTAAGGCAGACTAGAATAAACTAGACTTTTGCTATTATATGCTTCACTTTGGAAACATAAGTATTCAAGGAGCTTAGTTATGAAAGCAACTCTTTAAGAGCCTATTATAAGGCAATTTTACCCAGAGGGAAGTGTCATGGCATACACTTAGAGACAAATCCAGGTTATAATCCAGCAAAAACCTTGACTATTTAAAGATAAGCTCCCTAAAATCACAAGACTTCTGAAATGATGAGAGAGAGAGAGAGAGAGAGAGAGAGAGAGAGAGAGAGAGAGAGAGAGAGAGAGAAGAAATCTCTTGGAGCAAAGAAGTAATACCTGAACACCTGACAATTAACAAAAACAGCTAGCCACAAACATTACACAAAACATGCTCCAATTGGTCAAGTTAGGACAATGAAGTGGCACTGTGGATAGTGTTAAGTCTAGTGACAAAAGCTCATCTCCCTGAGTTCAAATCTGGCCTCAGACATTTACTAGCTGTGTGATTCTAGCAAAGTCACTTAACACTGTTTGTTTACCTTAGTTTCCTCATCTGTAAAATGAGCTGGAGAAGGAAATGGCAAACCCCTCCAGTACCTTTCCCAAGAAAACCAAAATGGGGGTCACAAAAGAGTCAGACACGAACAACATTTGGCATTCAGGAAGAAAAGGCTGGTCAGAATTCCTATAAAAAGCAATCTTTTACCTCTAAGCCCAGAAAAATGAGAGGAAACAACCTTTCCCCAAGACAGCAACAATGAAGAATAGAGAAAAGGAAAAATGTCAGTCAGTGGTTGTTGGGGTGGTGGTGAATCAGCAGGAGAATAAAGTAGTTTCTGCCCTAAAAAAGCTGGGAGTTAGAATATACTTATACATGGATCTATAATCACACCAATATAGGAATTTCTTCCAATGACCCTAATTGCAGCCTATCAATATCATTACCTTCTGTGTGATTCTTGTCCACGTCCTCCAAGAGGCTCACCAGAGAGACATCACTCAATATGCTGGAGGTATGGCTCACATCCTCCTGATGCTGCAAAGGTACCAGGGATGCAATCTGTAAATATACTGTCCCCCCTCACTTGAACCTCAAGACTAGCCCATCTCCTCTTTATATCCTAAAATTCTTTGTGTCTTTTTACCCCAATCCTATTTCTCAGAATTCTTTGTTGATTATGTATTGAAGCCTATCCCAAGCCTAACATGTATCTCTGCTATCCTCTACAATATATTTATCTTTAGTTCTTCAGAGGCAGTGGTGTTCCAGCACCCAAGATCACTGCTACACAACAAGGTAAAAATATTTGAATTTGGCTATTAGAGGAGTTCTGGGGTCAAGAGAAGTGCTTTACCAATTTCCCCAAAACAATCCAATCCATTTTCCTCCTCCTTTTTAATTATGAGTCTACATCACTGTCCTTCTGTTTTGTATCTGTCCTAAATGTGTATATGTATATGGATGGACACAGGTGTGTGAATAAGTGTTGCATGCATATGTGTGTGTGTACATTCAATCTCCAACATTAGCACATTTAATGTTGTTGAGTTTTTGCATTCTCACAATTTTACTAATAAACTCATTTTCACTTTCCCACTGGGCTATGCACAAGTGGTGAAAAAAATTAAAGGCAAGATGCCTACAAGTTTGTGGAGCAGCTGGTATCCTGAGACATTTGACTGGTTTTGATCATCCTGACATTGTAAAGAGCACCCTGTACATTTGCTACATATTTTCCTTGCTTGCCTTTAAAATTCAAGCTCTATGTTACAATTATGCCCCTAAAATCATAGTGGGCTCTAAGCCTAAGAGTCCCAAGTCAGTGATGCTGCCTAGTGAGAAAATAGAGAGGTGTGAAATAAACTTTGTGCTGAAATGTCAGCAGTCACTGTCGGTTTGATCGACCACCTGCCTAGAGCTATCGAGGCTGCCAATTCCATCACTCATTAACTCAAAGTTCAAGGTCAATTTGCCTCTGCTAAGCTCCCATACTCTGAGACACTTACAGATTTCAAACAGTACAGATGCGGCCTTCACAACCTCCAATGCCAGAACAGAGTGCTAGAGGGAGTGTCATGACATTGCCAGTCTTGGCATCTTCTGACAGCAATGACTAGAGATCCAACAAGGACTAAAGTCCTTGGTTGTCAGGGGTGGTCAAGATAGAAAGATTTATAATAATATAGTATACAGTATAATGTCCTCACATCATTGTGAAATACAGTTGAAGTTAGGATTCATGTTGAAAAATGTTTTCATTTTAAGAATTTCATTTGCTGAATAATATTTATGATGCTGTAGATATCCTGTATTATGAAAAGTGAATAATGTCTGAAACTGATGTTTTGTTTTTTAATTGAGATGTTAGTAATTTTTATACTAACAAAAAAAATGTTGCCAACTTTATTCGTTGTACTGAAATTATACATTATTTCATGGTTACTATGTTAGGTAAAGTACACATTATCATAAAGAAATGCATGAAGAAAAGTTTATTTTCAGCAATCTCTATCAAAAAAAATTACAGTTTTTGGTGGCCATGGGAACCTAACTTCTATTTCCCTAGGTTCAATATATCAACATTAGTGGTTTATACTTTTGCGTTGTTTTCTGAAGTCTTACTCCAGCAAAAAAAAATGAGACAGAGGGAGAGAGGGAAGGAAGAAGAGGTGGGGGGGAAGGGAGGGTGGATAGACAGGTCAAATTCCTTTGAATAATGATCTCTCTTCCAGTAATTCCACAATCAAGCCCCAGGGGCTTGATGCAATCCACACAATGTCATCTACAAACCAGGATCTCATTATCTACAGCGAATCCCAGGCTGGATCTTCTCCAAAGCAGCGACCAATACCTTTAGCAAGCAAGTATCTCTTTGCTTTATGTTGGCCTATGTGAGAATCATCAAACAGATACATGTCTGTAGTGAAAATGTTACAAGGAATCCTGAAAGATCTTGAAGTGAGGTTGGAAAATACCTTGCTCACAAAATTTTTTTTATTAACAAAATTTTCAAATTTCAAATAAAAATGTAATAAATAAAACTACATCCTATGTTCTCTACATCTTTCAGCTAATTTTAAGGTGGTAATGATGTGGTCCATTTTTGAATATCAGTTGTAAAAAGCTGTTTGTTACCTACTAAAATTATCATTGCGAGCGCCCTCAATTCATGTATAGATGACTCATATTTTGTATAAATGACTTTTAAGGTTTATATAGATGGGAGAGTCCACATATGGATCCGTTACTGATGTTCTTTCAGTTACCTTTTTTGGTATTAACAAGATTTGGTACTTTTTTTCCTATGCCTTTGGTATCTTTCCCTTCCTTCAGATACCTTGCATATCAGTTTCTCATTGTTCTCACAATTATACTGCCTACAGTAGAAATCTCTCTATATGCTGGGTTTAATCTCACTTTTTCCCATCTTTGTTCACTAGTATCATTTCTGTCTCTTCTATAAGTATTTTGAGGTACACTATAATGTTAGAATTCAAATATGATTCCACTGTTTTTGGTGGGGACCACAGTTTCCTAATAGCAGAATAAATTATGGCACAAAATTTTTAAGAGACATTTTAAGGTTAAGTACAACCAGAGGAGAAATTTATATCATAAAATAAAAATTATTAAAATGAACAATAATTTTCTAATTAATGAAGACTGAAATAAGCAATTTATATAAATGACAGTATTATGAAAATAAATATCTTTGAAAGCTTTAAGAACTATGAACAATACAAAGACTATTCATGATTCCAGAGAATTAATGATGAAACTTGCTAAAGCTAATGGATTTAAGGTTCAGGATGAGACAGATATGCACACAGTGTGTGTGTGTGTGTGTGTGTGTGTGTGTGTGTGTGTGTGTGTAACCATTGGAGGAATTTGTTTTATTTGATTATCATAGTCAAAGATTTATTTTTTCTCTTCTTTTTTAATAAGGGGGGAGAATTTTTGAGAAAACTGATTCCTACTAAATTTTTTAAAACTATTAAGATAGGAGTCCTACATATGTGAAATGTTTGCAAATATGTTCATGTAAGGTCATTGTATTATTAGTTTCACTTTGTTAAAAGAGACCTCTATAAATGTATATGATATTAAAAAAACCAAATCAATAAAACTTTAGGTAACCCCAAAACTCATACACTCAATTCAGAAAAAAGATAATAGGGTCAACTAGGTGGCACCGTGGATAGAGCCCTGAGTCAGGAAGACACTGAGTTCAAATCCTGACTCAAACATTTAATGATTGCCTAAGTTGTGTGACCTTAGACAAGTCACTTAACTCCATTGCCTTAAATAAATGAAAAACTTAAAAGAAAGATAATAGCCTATTAAATCAGTTTTTGCATATCTCCTCTGTCTTTTGTTTTTAGTCCTTCCATTTTCATCCAAAAATGGGGGATATCTTACTATATTTTTTAAAACTTGTTTTATTTTCCACTGTCTCTGTTACATGGAACAATTTAGTTCATAATTGTTCATATTCCTTCATCGGATTTTACATACAAGCTTATATAAAAACAAAGGGCTTTTTATAATAGTAGTCACTTAATAAATGTTTCTTCCCCCTCAAAAAATTTCTAATTCAGTTTTACCTCTGTCAGTCAGATAACTTTCAATGTTTGACAAATCTGAGTGGATATCTTGATTGAAGCCATTTCTAAGCCCTTAAGGGCTGAGTCTTTTGATGTTAACAATGACTATTATAATTTCTTCCATAACTTTAACTACTGTAAATTCAGTGGCACAACATATGAAGGCATAAAAAGAATGCATACAAAATTAGTAAAAAATAATTTGGGAAGGAATGAAAGAGCATTATGGTAAAAAGTCTGAACTTCAGGAAAATTAATTTGGCAATAAGATTAATAGATAGAAATTTGTGGCAGATAATCCAATCAGGAGACTATTGTCAAGTAAGTCCAACTAAGATGTAAAAAGGGGCCAAAGTGTGTGGGATAAAGTTTTGAGATTTCTTCAGTAAAAAATTATAGATTGAATCTGGTTAGCTATGTGCCCCTCCTCCCTTGACAAAGCAAACTTCTGGGATATTGTAGAAGAGTCAACTGACTTCATCTTATCTGTTGATGTCTGGAGAATCATTCAATTCCTGTAGAGATAATCTGGTTTCGGTTTGAATTTTATGTTCTTTTCCCTAGATTAGTTTGCTTTGTTTGAATTCTATGCCCCTTTCTCTCCCTAGGGTAGTTTTCCTGTTTAGATTGTAAAATCACATTCCTCATTAAAGAGGGTGGGTCAGTTGGGGGGGGGGAGGAGATTGAGTTAGGATAAATGTGATTTTTTTTTTGGTATTTGCAAGGCAAATGGAGTTAAGTGGCTTGCCCAAGGCCACACAGCTAGGTAATTATTAAGTGTCTGAGACCAGATTTGAACCCAGGTACTCCGGACTCCAGGGCCGGCGCTTTACCCACTGCGCCCGCCACCTAGCCACCCCAATAAATGTGATTCTTGAACCTTTCGCTTTTGCCTCAATCTCTGATTGTGGCCCGTTTCTCGAGAAACAAATAAAGCCTTCTCTTCATACCTTGAGAGATCTCCGAAATTTATTTAAGTGGCATTTGTCCCATACAAAAGTAAGGTGGTACCTGTGTGAATGGAGAGAAGGGAATGGAAATGAGAGATATTGAATAGGTAGATAGGACAAGATTTGACAACTGATTGGATGTGTAGAGTGAGGGAAATGAAGCTGACACTGGAGTTGATAACTTGGATGATGGAAAGATGGTGGTGCCCTGAACAGAAACAGGGAAAGTGTCTGAGGAAACTAGTACTCAGAAGAGAAGAAATTTTGTCAAGATTTGGTCAATTAATTGATTAGTTGTACTGTGGAAAGTGTTGATCATGTCCCTTGTCCAGTCTCTCAATGGGCAAGAGTTATGATATAAATAGCTTTGATAACTCATGTGTCACTAGGCATTGGAAAATTAAGTCTTCATGAACTGTACAACTTAATCATCATATCTACAGAGTCTAATTTAACTTTTTTGTGACTGATGCTCTAAAAGATTATTTCAGAACTGTAAGATTACTTAAGCAAAGTTTATTCTAACTGTTGAGGTAGCTATAGCACTAATCCTAAGTAAGTCACCACCACCACCACCACCACCACCAACAGCCTTCATTATAGAGATTTAAAGATAAAGTTGCTCCATCATGCAAATACTACATATGACTTTCAGTCTCTTAACATTAAGGATGTAGTTTTATATCCTTACATATATTTATATCTGGAACTCTATTAAAAATCACATAATAAGAAACTTGAAGAAATGTTGGCATCCTATCAATAGAAATGCCATCACAGTCTTCTGAAAATGAAAAATTAAATCCACCCCCCCTTTCAAAAAAATTCCGGGACAAATTCTTGCAAAGGTAAAAAAAATAGTGCTTCTTCCTTTATCAACAAGTAGTCCAAATAAGAAAATAGAGGTCACAAACTGACAAGAAGGTGTCTGTGGTATGTTATCTTAGTGATGGTAAATTCAGGGAAAATGGCAGGGTTTTTTTTATTTTTTTTTCTTGATGCTAACAAGTCAAAAGATAATTCAACAAGAAAGATAGGTGTTCTTTTTTTTAAGAAAGCAAGAAGACTAGCTGGGAGAAAAATGTATCAGTTCTGCAGTAGGTGTCATGTTATATTTCCCAAGGGATAATGCAGCTGTCTCTACAGAGCCTTGCTCTACTTTTATATAAAAGAAGCAAGTAGACAAAAGGTAAGCTGACATCAGAGAGAATTTTTCCTAGTAAGTAAGTTCCAATGCTTAAATTGTCTTATATTCATACTTGTGTGAAAGGCTGAAAGGTATTAACAGAAAGGAAACTAGCCAGGAAGTCTGAGAAACTGGGCTTAAAGAGGGCAAAGGATCTTGAATAACCAAGAAATAGATCTTGGTCCTTAGCTACGTGAACTTGGTCAAATACTTACATCTCTTCATTAATAAAATAGATATAACAGCCCTTGTAATGCCTACTTCATGCATTGTTGACTGTAAACATCAAAACCCCTCATAAATTAATTATTATGGTTATAACTTTAGCATATTATAAATGAGTTAAAAATGATAACCAGTCACCATCAAGCAAGGGGTGAAATATTCAACAGATTGTGCAAAGAAACACATTTTAGGAAGATTTAATTTTTACAACTTGTTTTTAAATCACATCACTTAAAGTTTAAATTTTAGTTAGCTGGAAAACTCATCTAAACAATGGACTCCTTTCCAAAGGAGAATGGACAATGAGCTTTTACTTTATTCTAGAGGGAAAAGGCTAAAAGTAAAATAAGAAGATCTACCTTGTCACCAGATCCTTTTAAAAATCAACCAACTAAACAACTAAAGATCCTTCTCCTGAATGAGCTTATATGCCTATCAAAGGCAGAAAAAGGGCGTAGAGGGGAAGAAATCTACACAATAACTTAATTGTTTGTTTGTTTGTTTATTTGTTTATTTATTTATTTATCAAGGCAACAGGATTAAGTGACTTGCCCAAAGTCACACATCCAGGTATTTTTTTTAAGTTTTTGCAAGGCAAATAAGGTTAAGTGGCTTGCCCAAGGCCACACAACTAGGTAATTATTAAGTGTCTGAAGTTTAAGTGTCTGAGGTCAAATTTGAACTCAGGTCTTCCTGACGCCAGGGTCAGTGCTCTATCCATGATACCGCCTGTCTACCCCTTCATTGTATAGTTAAAAGGAATAAGAAATTGCATAATGGATTTGCAGTTCATCTTTTTAAATTCTACTGTTATAGAAATACTTGTTTTATTCCATAAAATAAAAACAGAAATAGCTTGAATAAAATAAAACAAATCAGTTAACTTTTTATTTTTATAAACTCAATGGGCAAGAATAAGAAAGAAATAAAGGAGGAAGGTATGGGGTTAGAATGATGCAGAGAACAAGGAAAACTAAATTATATTATCATGTCTAGGCTATAAGAAATTAGAAATTAAAAAAATCAATGGCTTTATGCAAAACTTTCCCTTTAACTACTCCCAGCCATACAGTATTAAGTCATCTCATTGTATACAATGTAAGTTCCATAAAAGAAATTAAAAATCAAACAGCTCCTTTTGCACGATCTAGTTCTCTACTGTTATTTTAAAGGGTTTTTTATTCTTTTGCTAAAACTTTTTTCAGGCATATGTCAATAAGACTGATTATTACATTTTGAATAAAGGATTACTTAATTATTTTTATGTTTTGCTACCCATGTTTTTAAAACACAGAACAAAATTATTTCTTCACTATTGTCCCCCATGTTCACTAACATTTCTACCAATAACTTTCCTGTGGTAAAAGAAATTCTGCCCAGATAACACTGTACTGGGGTAGAAAGAGCTTTCAATATCCTGAGAAGCTTATTTAATTACCAAGTGTTCTTTGGTTGTAAACAGCGTGAAAACATTCAATTATCATTCATAGTATTAAAGATCAGACTCAAAGAAATTATTTTGCAATAAGCACATACACAGAATATGATAGTCAAGTATAGCAAAATCTCTACCTATGAAGTGGATCAGGAATCCAAGGGCATGAAAGGGAAACAACTAGGACATGCAAAAGCATATAAGACAAAAACTTTTTCATCCCAAAATAGTCTCCAATTTTGTCACATGGTCATTAGAAGGAAGTAGTTGCTACCACTCACTTCATCTTTTTTTAAAAAACCTCCCTAGGGGCAGCTAAGTGGTGCAGTAGATACAGCACCGGCCCTGGAGTCAGGAGTACCTGAGTTCAAATCTGGTCTCAGACATTTAATAATTACCTCACCATGTGGCCTTGGGCAAGCCACTTAACCCCATTTGCCTTGCAAAAAATAAAAATGAATAAATAAAATAAAAACTTCCCTAAAGCACCCAATTCAGGGTCATAATGCATCATGGGGAAGAATTATTGCTAGGAATATTTTTATTCTATGCCTACTTTGGTGATTGGATATGAATGTCAAAAAATGCCAATTAAAAAAAAGTTTTCTTTGGATAACAGATAAATCTAAACATAAAACTTTTTGGATTTAAGATTATCCTCTTTGAAAAAGTGATGAAAAATGCAAAGATTTTTCTCCTCTGTCAATCTATTTTAAATATTCCTGATAATTTGCATTTCTCTGCTTAAAGTGTAACAATCTACTTTCTTAAATATGACTATTATGTGAAACAACAGGCTAAATCTAATAACTTCTAAGCAAGAAATCATGGTCATGCTAACACCAGAACATTAAATCTTCAGAAAATATCTAATAATGAACTTGTCAAAAAAATGTTTTGGAATTTGTTTCCTCTTTAGTAAATTCAATTCTGAAATTAGTGATCTCAAATAAATCTTTAAAATATAAATATTTTCAAACTAAATCTAAGGTACTGCATTTTTACTGAGACCCTCCTTCATTCTTGACTTGACATTCTCTCAGAAATCGAACTATAAAAATAAGCTAAATATCTAATACTTAGGACCATTAAAGATGTTCAAACTAGACACTTTCCTTCATTTTGACTTGCAAAACTTCCACAAAAAAAAATCAAATCTTTTAAAAGCTATTCCATATTTTTTTGGTCTCTTTTATTATAATGCTTATCTGGTAAAATGGGGAGGAAGAAAAGGTAGACAGGTAACAGAAAAGCATGGGGTCACTTTTTGTTTACCCAAAGGAGTTATAAAAAATATTTATTAAATTGTGCCCAACTCTTTGTGAATTCAATTGGGATTTTCTTGACAAAGATGCTGGAAAGTTTTGCATTCCCTTCCCTTCTCCAGCTCATTTTCCAGACAACGAAACAGAAGCAAATAGGGTTAAGTGACTTGCCCTGGGTCATACAGCTATTCTAAAGCTACATAAGTTACTTACATAGAAGCATCTTCCTAACTCAAGGCCTGATGCTCTATCCACTTTGCCACCTAGCTGCCTAGCTTCAAAGAAAAAGTCTAGTCATAGAAAGAGTTGGCAAACATAACATATGGAAAAATATTAACATATATAAAAATGTTATTATGATAAATTCTAACTGGTCTACCATAATAATACCAATAACTACCATCAATAACATGTTAACCTTACAAAGTATTAAAGAAAATGTATTTAAAGAAAACTTTTTTCCATTTTTTCCCTTACTTTTTCCATTTTTCTTATTTCTTCTATTTCTTACTTTTTCACCTAGAGGTTGGAATTTCTGGTCAGTTGTTTACCATTATTCACAGAAAATCACGAATTGCTATTTGGGAGAAAAGAGAGGACTAAGAAATTCTTTCATCAACACAGTCCTGGTCTACTTCAGTCAATGCTACTGTCACCAACTGCTTAGACAATATGGCAAAGCTTTGTCATCTCAACATGTTTTTCTATACATCAACCTGCCTCTTTTATGTGAATGACTAGAACATAATGAGAAGAACACGATAAGGAAGTTTACAGAGTGGGATATAGTAAAAATCTATTCTACTTGATTTGGAGGCAGTGAGGTGGCAACAGTAGAGACAGCACAAGACCTGGAATCAGAAAGATCTGAGTTCAAATTTGATTCATCTATGTGACTGACCTATGCTTTCCTCTCATCTGTAAAAGGAGTTTTAGAAGGAATGACAAACTACCCCAGTAACTTTTCCAAGAAAAGCCCATATGGGGCCACAAAAGAATCAGATACGACTGAACGACTAGGATGACACTCATTACTATTTGAAAAATTCAGTTTTGTTGAGTGTCAGATCATGTCTCTAATTTAAAAGTGATGAACAATTCAGCAAGGAAAGATGTTAACATACCTGAGCCCCCAACCCAGAATGACAATGGGAGGGGGGATCAGAATTTATCTAGCACTTACTGTGTGTGTTAGGTACTAAGATCTTTTTAAAAATACTATCTCATTTGATACTCACAAAAACTCTGTGAAGTAGTTGCTGTTCTTAATCCCATTTTTACAATGGTAGAAACAGAGACTAACTGAGGATAAGTGATTTTCCCAGGGTCACAAAGCCAGTACATGTCAGAGGCTAAATTCAAACTCATATCTTACTTATCTGTAAGTAAATATATATAAGTGTGTGTGTGTGTATGAATATATGGGTATGTGTTACATATATATACACTCTAATCTTACGTCTATTTAGAAATGTCTACATTCATATAAATATTTCATGTACACAGATATAGCAATATCGAGAATATATACACACACATGTATTTTTTACCTATAAATAATCTATATTTCCCCTAGAATTGTAAAAAGAATGGAAGTTCTCTCAAAATCCATTTCCCTCTAACTGGATTTATACATAACCTCCTCCACTTCCAAATGAAAAGGACAAAAAAAGTATTTCTTTAAGCCAGCTCTCATAATGATTAATCAGTCTTTAAAACCCCTTATTACCTGACTTTTTGAAAATCCCTGTTTTTGCACTTTGAACTCAGGTATTATACATTTTAGCCTTTCTTAACTTTTATATTTTATGATCTCAGCTATCAATGTTGGAATAGCAGAGTAGAACTGAGGTTACAAAACCATAGGTTTTAGTTCTTCAAATGTTTATCAAAGGAAGGATCTAAATGGAGATAAAGATTCCTACAGGGAATGGATTATAGTATATCTTCTAGGAAAAAGACTTTACAAATCTTAACAGCTTAGTTCAACAAAAAAGAACTCTCATTTTGAGACACTCACAGAATACTCATTTCAATGTTCAACAGACAATGAGAACACAGAATTATGGTCATTTCTTTAAATGGTAGGGGGAGGGTTAGAGAAGAGACTGTGATTTTACTAATATGGGTACCACTCCTCCCTCCCAGGGAGGAACCTCTTTCCATCAATCAGGTACTGTATCCATTTGATGATCAAGACATCACCCTTGTGGTGCCACTGGCATACTGACATAAAATATGAATAAAAGACAAACCCTTGTCTTGCTACTGGCATACAATAGGCATCAAAGATGAGACCTCAAACCAGGTTTTCCTGGCTCCGAGAACGGTTCTCTACTCCCTATGCCATGCTGACTCTCAAGATCATTCACCATGTAGGAGAACATCACTAAAAACCAACTAGATGATTTCGATTACATTAAATTAAAAAGCTTTTGCACAGACAAAACCACTGTAACCAAGATCAAAAGAAATGTAGTGAACTTGGAAATAATCTTTACAACTAATGTTTCTGACAAAGGACTCATTTCTAAAATATACAGAGAACTGAGTCAAATTTAAAAAAAAGCCACTCCTCAATTGACAAATGGTCAAAGGATATGCAAAGGCAATTTATAGATGAGGAGATTAAAGCAATCCATAGTCATATGAAAAATTGCTCTAAATTAGGACTTACCAGAGAAATGCAAATCAAAGCTTCTCTGAGGTACCACGTCACACCTCTCAGACTGGCCAACAATGATCTTTGTTGGAAAGGTTGTGGGAAATCCGGGACACTATTACATTGTTGGTGGAGCTGTGAACTCATCCAACCTTTCTGGAGAGAAATTTGGAACTATGCCCAAAGGGCAACAAAAACTGGGGACGACTAGGTGGTGTAGTGGATAAAGCACTGGCCTTGGAGTACCTGGGTTCAAATCTGTTCTCAGACACTTAATAATTACCTAGCTGTGTGGCCTTGAGCAAGCCACTTAACCCCACCATTTGCCTTGCAAAAACCTAAAAAAAAGGAAAAAAAAAAGAAAAAAATGTGCATAACCTTTGATCCAGCAATACCACTACTGGGTCTATACCCTGAAGAGATTATGAAAAAGGGTAAAAACATCACCTGTACAAAAATATTCATAGCAGTCCTGTTTGTGGTGGCAAAGAATTGGAAATCAAGTAAATGTCCTTCATTTGGGGAATGGCTTAACAAACTGGTATATGTATGTCATGGAATACTATTGTTCTATTAGAAACCAGGAGGGATGGGAATTCAGGGAAGCCTGGGGGGATTTGCATGAACTGATGCTGAGTGAGATGAGCAGAACCAGAAAAACACTGTACACCCTAACAGCAACATGGGGGTGACGATCAACCTTGATGAACTCACTCATTCCATCAATGCAACAATCAGAGGGACAATTTTGCAATGTCTGCAATGGAGAATACCATCTGTACCCAAAGAAAGAACTGTGGAGTTTGAACAAAGACCAAGGACTATTACCTTTAATTTAGGGGGAAAAAACAGATATCTTGTTTGATCTTGCTATCTCTTATACTTTATGTTTCTTCCTTAAGGATATGATTTCTCTCTCATTGCATTCAATTTGGATCAATGTATACCATGGAAACAATGCAAAGACTGGCAAATTGCCTTCTGTGGGGGCGGGGGAGGGAATTAGGATTGGAGGAAAAATTGTAAAACTCAAAATAAATAAGGTCTTTAAAAAAAAAGATCATTCACCATCTAAATAAAACCTGATGATTTCAGAGAGTTAACATGAGGTCATCACTTCTTAGTATCATTATCAAAAACCCTTGCAACAACAGATAAAACACTATAAAATTCAAATTTAGGATCAGAAAGAAATATTGATTACCAGTTAAATGAAAACATTTGGAGATACACTTAGTCCACTAGCTTTTCACCTTTTATTATCAAAGATATAGCTTTTTGATTGATAACCTTTATAAATCCTTATGTTTTAGCATCAACTAAAATAACAGTCTGCAATATTTATGTCTCAGTATAATTGTTTAGTATCAAAGCACTTCAATATATTCAACCCACCACTAGAGTAAGTGCATTTAGTGAATAAGTCCAAATATTACAAAGATATAAACAAAAGCATGTTCAATTTCTTTTTTAAAAAAAGGAATTCATTGCTTTTTTAAAAGTGTTTTTTAACACAACTAGATGGTGAAATAAGAATCTGCCTTTGACCAAAGCTCAGTGTGATAAGACATTATTATACAGGACAAACTATCATTATCAACTAAAACATATACAATAGTTCTTCCTCAGACTATCAGATGCTTTTCTCAAATTATAGTGACAAGAAAAAACTCAAATGCAGAAGGCTTAACCTTCTGGAGAAAATTTTTAGCTTATAAGCACACCAACAGGCTTTTTAGTCAGGGTGCTAGGCATTTAATTTTTAAATGGAAAACTTTTGCCATTAATTTCAGTGCTTATGTTATATAATAACTGCTAGAATTCTCAACTTACGTGAAAAATTCATATTTTGTGTTGTTTTTGTTTCTCCTTTAAATAAGAAATGAAAAGAAGGATGGACCATCGACACTCAAATTGGGCACTATAAAACAGAGAAGACAATTTAAAACTTAAAGGCTCTTTCTTGACTAAAGAAAAAACCCTACTCAGATGAAGGGTCTTCACTCCCTCATTCCAGTTCAGTACAGCCTTTTCTAAATAGCATGACTGGGTCCAGCAGGGGCTGATGTTAAGTCATAAGATCTGAATTCAAATTTGTGCTCTATTTTACTCTGTGTAAGATAATTTACATGTCCTTTCCCTACAGAACCTCAAAGCCCAGACCTGACAACCTCCAGGAACCCTTCCAACTTTATATGTATGCTCTTAATAACTTCATAATAATGAGAACCAAGAAATACTGGAACACCACAAGAACAGCTCTGGAACTAATGAATATTCCAATCAGAGTAAAAATAAAGAATTTTAAAAAAGCCACCCTACGTTACTTGGGGGGGGGGGGGTTGAAGAACAATTCATTATCGGTACAAAATCATGTTATGTAACTCCTATAAAACAACATTCGAAAGTAACTATCTCAAATTCATTGCAAACACCTTTTCCTGAAATAAATCAACATACAATATCTATACTAACCTGACAACTCTGCTAAAAGCAAATATTGGCAAGAAGTTAATATAGTCTTCATAAAAATAATAATTTATGTTTAAAGAAGTGTTTTCTAATTTTATTTCTCTGTCTAGGTTCTTCCAGACAGTAGTCAAATAATAGATTTTGATTTATTACCTTAAACTTACCTGAGAAAGTCAGATTGGTATCTTCAGTCTAAGAAGTGTAGTATCTGAAGACAAATTTCCAAAGTACACCCCATACATTCTTTGTCTTCTTAATTACTCACAACTTCTTGGGTTCATGAGCAGAGAAATTCCTTGTTTCCACACTTGCATCTGTCAAACCATCTCACCTCCCAAGAAGACCTTTTCCTGACACGTCATGAAATAGCAAGCCAGATGGTTCCTGAGCCCTGAAAATGTAAGAGGGGGAGAATGCAATGAAGATCACAGAATCTTCAAATTGGAAGGGTCTTCCTAGGTCATCTAGTTCAAAGCCTTACCTGAACTATAAATCTCTATAACATTCTCAACAATGTTTGGTAGGGAATTTACTGTCTCTCAAGACAGCACATTTTGTTTTGGAACAACTCTAAATTATTGGAAAGTTCCTTGCCATATGGAAAGCAAATGCATCTCCTTATAGCTTCCACGCATTCACTGGCCTTTCTTTTGGCCCTGGAGGCCAAAAAGAAAAAGTCCAACCCCTCTTCTACAGGACATCTTCTCAAATAGCTGAAAACAGAAAATCAAACAGAAAATCAAATCTTCTTTCAAAGTCCTTTCTTTTCTGAACTAAATATACGATTTCCTTTAGCCAGTTTTCAAATATCATGGCAAAGTCTCAAGTCCTCTCACCACTCTGGAGGCCCTCAAGTTTATCAGCTGATCCCAAAAATGTAGGGCTTGATATTTATCACCATGAAATTTCGTCTTATTAGATTCACCCCATCATTTAAACCTGTAGAAATCTTTGTAGATCCTAATTCTCTACCCAATGAACCACTTATATCCGACAATGAAAAAAGGTTATTTTTGACCACTGTTTTTGAGTATGAAGTTTTTCTAGGTCACAATTCTCTTGATAAAATATGTTGAAGAACAAAAAACTACATCCAAATGTGATTTAAGGAAGTGTTAAATAAGGGGCCTGCAGAACCTATATAGTCTATAAAATCTAACCACTTATAATTTTCAAGCATTATTGCCTATCTATTGAAGTTTGGGGGGTAGGAGGTGGAGAAGCAATGGGGGTTAGGTGATTTGCCCAGACAGTTAATTGTCTATCTATTTAAGTGGATGCAGAGCTCATCTCAGAGTCAGGAAGACTAGGGTTTAGGTTCTTTCTCTGATAAATAACTGGTTGAATAAATGTAGGCAAAGCATTTAGCCTCAAAGTGCCTCACACACACATAAATTAAACAAACTGCCACCTAGACCTTTCCCTTCTGAAGAGTAAATCCAAACACAAGTCATAAGCTGATGCTAATCAAAAACCAATGAGAGCATAAACTGATCCAAGTAAACCCAGAATGAGAGTGAGACAACAGATTACAATTATTATTCTTATGTAGCAACAAATAGGGTTTTTATTCTTTCCAAAGGATTTTCACATTCACCAGCTCAGTGATCTCCTCTGTTGTTAATGTAGCCTTTCTTTTTTTCCCCATGAAAGTTTTTCAACATTCATCACATGTGAACTCATCCAATCTTTCTGGAGAGCAATCTGGATTTATGCCCAAAGGGCAATAAAAAAATGCATACCCTTTGATCCAGCAATACCACCTGGGTCTATACCCTGAAGAGATAATGAAAGAGGGTAAAAACATCACTTGTACAAAAATATTCATAGCAGCCTTGTTTGTAGTGCCAAAGAATTGGAAGTTAAGTGAATGTCCTTCAATTGGGGAATGGCTTAACAAACTGTGGTATATGTATGTGATGGAGCACTATTGTTCTATTAGAAACCAGGAGGGATAGGATTTCAAAGCATCCTGGATAGACTTGTATGAACTGAGGTTGGGTGAGAGGGGCAGAAACCGAAGAACATTGTACACCATTAACAGCAACATGGGGTTGATGATCAATCTTAATGGAATTGCTCATTCTATCAATGCAATAATCAGGGACAATCTTAGATTACCTACAACAGAGAATACCATCTATATCCAGAGAAAGAACTGTGGAGTTTAAACAAAGATCAAAGTCTATTACCTTCAATTTTTTAAAAAGTGTCTTATATACTACGTAATTTTGCTATCTCCAATATTTTATTTTCTCTTCAAGGATGTGATTTCTCTCTCAACATGTTCAGTTTTGATCATTGTATAGCATGGAAACAATGCAAAGATTATCAGACTGCCTTCTGTGGGGGGATGGGGGTAGGGGAGGGAGGATGAGGGGAAAAGTAAAAAATTCAAAAACCTTACCAAAATGATAGCTTAAAAACTAGTATTGTATATAATTGGAAAACAAAATATTTTTAAAAAACATTCATCACATCCATATTTATAAGTTACATAATTTCTTCTACCCTCCCTTCCCACCCCTCTCCCCTCAGCAGGAAACAGTTTGGTAAATTTTGTATATATACATTTGTGTTTAACATGTTTACAGATTAGTCTATTCCTGCTGTCTTCTTACTTAGCTATTTGTGCAGTTCCTCCGGTAAATATATCCACCTTCAGGGAAGGAACTATTTTTTTTGTTTCAGCCTATTTCTCTGCATTGTCATTCCTGGACTGGTATCTTACACATAAACGAACATTTAATAAATGTTTGTTGAAAGACTGAATTGAGTAAGTAGGAATTCAACCAGATAACAGAAGGAAGGTAAATGGAGTGTGAGTAAAAGGTATGAAGGAAGGAAATTGAATTTAATTCAGCAAACACTTTATTAAGCACGTCCTGTGAAACAATCACTGTGCGGAAACAGTGGAAAGTGAGAGTCAGGGTCGGGGTGCGTAATGGTCCAGCTTGTCTAAAGAGCAGTGGCACCAGATAAGAATATAAGGACAGATCACAGAGAGGCTTGAATACTATCGGAAGCCACTGATGAATTTGAGCACACAAAGAAGCACATTTTGTACAGGAAAATTGTCAAAGATTTGGAATTGTACAGAGGATGGATTGGAAGAAGAAAACATTAACAAGGGGAAAGCATCGTGCTATAAGGGAGAATGCTATCTGAGTCAAGGAAACTAGCTTCTAATGCCAGATCTTTACAATTTGTGCAGCCACCAAAGGTTCTTTCTAGTTCTCAGTTCAGGTCTACACTCATAGACTAGCTGAATATGGACAAGGCAGAATCCTGGGCGGGGGGGGGGGGGGTTCATTTACCCTTAAAAGTCTGAAAAATGAAAGAACTGAACTAGATGAATTGGTTTGTTTTTTTTTTGTGAGGCAGCTAGTAGGTGTCCAAGTATCTGAGGCTCGACTTGAACTCTAATCCTTCTGACTCCTAGCTGCCCCTAGGTCCTTCAAATTCTAAGAGGCTGGGATTCCTAGACTTCTTAAAAAATTCAACTAAGCAGTGGATAATAGAGCACTGGCCCTGGAGTCAGGAGGACCTGAGTTCAAATCCAGCCTTAGACAATTAGTAGTTACCTAGTTGTGTGGCCTTGGGCAAGCCACTTAACCCCATTGCCTCGAAAAACCAAACCAAAAAAAAAAGGTTAGCTGAAAGGTCTAAATTCAGCATCTGGTTTAAAAAAGAAATTCCCAAGTCCCTATCTGTCTGAAAATGCAGTATACAACAGGTATTAACAGAGTAGTTCCAACAGGTAGAAGGGAGGGATGCCAAACAGTTACCAGTAGATTTAGGGATATAAAATTTAAAGTTATGGTAAAGAAGCTATTTTAGAAGTGGATATATTGTACACATGATTTTTAAAAGCACATTTTATAGATCTAAAATTACTTATTTTGTGAGTTTAAAAGAATTGTCTATAACTCATTTTGTTTAAAGTTTCACATGAATAAACTAAGGTATATTAATTAACAAATTTGAAAGTCCCTCTCCCTCCCGACCAAAAAAATAAATGCATCCCTAGGAAGATCATTCTACTCCTTCATTTAAGGGTAAAGGAATTTGAAACAAAAATTCTTCAAAACCTGTCTGAATAGGAAAAGAGGAGGGTTCCCCTCATCAAATCCCCCCTCCATTACACCATTATAATCATATAGGTCCCTATTTGAATAAAATGGCATCCTAGGGGAACAGCAGATAAAACAACATGACCACAATGATTTCACTGTAGAAAAATCTAAAAATGTTTTTCTTTTCTTTCCCACAGGTCTTTTCAATGGACTTTCCCCTAATGAAGGAAGAAGGGGAAGGAAGGAAGTAAGGGAAGAATGGAGAAAGGCAAAGAGGGAAAAAGGGAAGAAGGGAAAGGGAACGAAAGAAAAAGAGTAAAGACTAATTGAGCACCTGCTATAGAGCTCCAAGACCTGTTCTAAGTGGTTTACAAATATTATCTGATTTGATCCTTACAATCCTGGAAGGTGGCTATTATCCCATTTTCAGTTGAGGAAACAAAGGTAAACCAAAGGTTAAGTGACTTGCCTGGAAGTCACTCTACTGCTACGTGTCAGAGGCTGGATTTGAACTCAGGATTTCCCAACTCCAGGAACTGTGTCTATCTATTTTGACTTGTGTATTATGTTTTTAGTCTCCTTAAACAAGAAAATCATGGACTGTTTTCAACTAAAACTGTTGCCCACCTTCCTTTTTTCAACACTTTCCATTTTGAGTTCAGTTAAGATGAAGCCTAGATTCTTGATTACCAGTCTCTAAGGCTTCTTCTCCCTAACACCTGCTAACTCCTTTTTCTCCAGGAGGGTCCTAGACAGAGGTGGGAATAGGTGAGCTGTGAATATTCAAAATTTAAGATCCTCAATCTTTCAGATGGCCGCTGGGAAGGGAGAGCTTCCTAAATTGAGTAGAGGAAGACTCAGTTTTGTAATAAACATTCAGTCAAAAAATTTAACTTATTCCAAGGCCTTTCAACTGGATTAAAAAAAATGAGTTACAAGATTATTTGAGTTGGTCTTTTTTACATTCAACTCTCTTTTAAAGACATCAGTAATTTTAGAACAAAATTCTAAACAGTCCATTAGTGGTTAGAATATTTAAAACATGTGCAATAATGAAAACTTGTTAAGTTATGTAGGAATTCCTGACCTAAGTTTCTTAATTCTTTTCTGTTGACTAAAAATGAGCTTGATGGTCTGGGAGAAGGATTTCCCCCATAGATGATCAAGAACAATAACCCTTTTTAAGCTATCTTACCAAATGAAAGTAAGATGACCAACATGTCATTTTAACAAGGCTTTTTTTAAAACTTTGCCCCTAATTGCTGAGTTCTAAAAGGCATATGGAAAAAGGTATTTTGAAGCTCCTAGGTTAACCAGTCTTAGAAATTATTTCTCAAGATTACAAATGAGGGAGAGCAAATAAAAATAGTTTCTAAAATATTTTACAATGTAAATGAGTAAGTTTTCATCACCAGGAAACTCGTTTTATAGGTAATATATTCCCCAATGACTGTTGCTCAATTCTGATTTAGGATTTTTTTTACAACTCAATTTAGGATTTTCTTGGCAAAGAAACTGGAGTGGTTTACCATTTCTTTCTCCAGCTCATTTTACAGTAGAGGAAACTGAGGCCAATAAGATTAAGCAACTTGCCAGGGTTAGATTAGAACTCAGGAATATAATGAATCTTTCTGACTTCAAGGTTCAGCACTGTAACCTTACATGGCTTATTTCCAAATGATACCAAAAACAATAAGGCAGTGGTGTACTAGGAGAAAAAAGGACATAGTTGGAAAGCTATCAGGATAAGTTCAAGAAGTTGGTCTGGATAAGAGAAGTAAAGGAAGCTAACATATGTACCTCTGAATCAGCCTATAAGATAAAAAGGCTTTAGTTTGGGTCTAACCCCTGGTAGTATTCACTTAAGAATCTTTATTGAATTTTCAAAGAACACTCACAATAAAGACATAGTATTCCTTTAGTTTAGCAAAAACCTGCTGAAGTGTAAAGAGCTGCTGCTCTTGTTTCAGGTGGACACTATTAAGAATTGGACTATTAAGAATTCTAAAAAAATCTAGGAGGCCACAGCGGGTATACATAGTACAGAGGAGGAAAAAAATCTCAACAGCCAACAACACACCCATTTCATGTGAAAGACATAGCAGTTCCATGAGCCCAGAAAACAATGGCTGGCACAGTTGGTCTGGCATCCGCTCCAGAAGCTGTCAATGCTCTCTGAAAGCAAATTACGCCTCTTATCCCACAGATCTGCCTTCATACTTCATTTAACAAACACCACAATGGACAGTCGAAGGAAGCTCAGAGAAAGAAACAGGCTGCCAAGAACCAGCCTATCTCCTTTCTACAAAAGCAGGTAAAATCACCGAGAAGGGAGAGAACAAAGCTATCGATAGGACTTGGGGGAATTGTTTGCACATTCTACAAAAGAAAAAACCAGCACATGGTAACTCCAATCCATGTCTACAACTAAATGGTACAACAGCTCGATAGGATCTGACCGTTCACTTTCAAGAATCTGACCTCAAAGAATAAGGCACTATTAGGTAAAAGGAGAGTTTGTCGAAGAAAGTCCAAGTCTTCTCTGAAGGAGTAGTCTAGCTTGTACGGCAAAAGAATTTAAGGCTGCAGGATAAATTGACATGAAACTGACTTTCTTCTGTTTATTTTTCTGAGTTTTCTTTAACTTATGGAAATTTTCATCTGAATATTGAGGGAGAGGTAGGGGTGAGGTGAGAAGGGAAAGGAAGGGAGGTGGAAAACAGGTCATGTTACACCCAAAGATACCCTACTTTAGGACCTGGACTAGATAGAACATTATCTCCCCTGGAAGATCTTGGCTTGGGAGCTGGAGAATCTGGCTCTGTGATGTAAATGCCTTTCCTTAATATAAGGATGACCTCTAAGGAAACTCCTGATCCTGTAGACTAGGAAAGCAATACAAATCATCAGAAGTTCAAAGACCTGAAAGAGGAAGAAATTAAGACTGGCCTTTTAAAAAAAACTACAAGATATGTCATTTAAATTTAAAAACAAAGTCTTATTACTGTTATTCTATTTCTTAAAGTTACTGACAGCATCAAATGTATCTATAAAAAAATCACTATTAATCACTACCTTCACTGTTAAATAGATATTGGATTAGAACATCAATCCTGATGAACTGAAATGGGTCTGTGATTGCCATTTTAAATAATACATTCATTTTTTTAAAAATTTCATTACAACAAAGCTATTTACTTACCTGTTGAACTCTTAATAGTTAGATTTTTTTTTCATACAGGAAATCCCCCCTAATCACTCGGCTGTTTACTAGTTCTTTCATGCAAAACAGCCTTTTAAAAATGCTTTGGGGGGGCGGGGAGGAATGCCTCCATAATTCACCCATTCATCAAATTCTGCCTGGGTTTCTAATGTAATTCATTTAACATGTTACCTTACAGAAAATGCAGGACTGCCACCTCGTGGCTAAATTGGTAACTGCAGAATTTCAAATCAGTCGATTTACTAGTGGGGGGGCACAGAGGTGAAAAATGCTGATTTTCTATTGTGGAATATGTTTTTAAAGTATGAAAGTTTCTCTAAAAATTGCCTAAACAATATACATATATATCCATACACACATGTATATATACACACACAAAAACACATGCACATCATTATATAACAGGCAAACTCATATCTAAGTTTTTCAGTATAGTCAATTCATAAGCAAGTTTACAAAAAATAAATTATCCCAGTTCCAAGCATATAAGCACTTAATAAGTGTTTTTCTTTCATTTATTCAAGGGAGACTAGATCTTATAGATAGAAAAAGTGGGTTTATAATTCTTTCAATAGTTTTAAAAGGTTTATAACAAACAGGTATACAATAGTCTACTCACTATCAGAGATACACAACTTACATGTGAGAAAATACAGGAGACAAGAAAATCCAACTTTGTTTCAAAGGAGAGTAACTTTTTGGGCAATCAGAGAATTCAAAGAGGTGTCAAACCTCTCGGACCTTCAAAAATGGAAAATATAAATTGGACACAATGACGCATATTAATGTTAAGTGTTTCATCTTAAGAAACCCTGACTCTTTCTTATGTTCCCCAAATGGAAGCCATTTGAAATCAAAGGCAGTTTTTTAAGTTGTACTGCAAAAACCTTGGCAGCTGTCACTCATCACCAACTACTGTGTACCAGTCTTGGCTTGAATTAGTTTCTCTGATTCTCAGTTTTCTCATCTGTGAAATGGGGATACTAAGAGCATCCAGCATCTACCTTAAGATGTTATTGTGAAAATCAAGTAAGATAACATGTGCAAAGCACCTCACAGCCATTAAAACACTATTTTTTGTCTGCTGCATTCAGTCATGTCCCACTCTTCATGACCCCATTCAAGGTTTTCTTAGAAAAGATACTAGAATGGCTTTTTGTCATTTTCTTCTCCAGCTCATTTTACAGAGGAGAAAGCTGAGGCAAACAGATTAAGTGACTTGCCCAGAGTCATTCAGTGTCTATGGTTAGATCTGAATTCAGGAAGATAAGTCTTCCTGACTGCAGGTCTGGAGCTTTATCCATCTAGCTGCCCCAAAGCATTATATAAATACCAACGATAATTATTAATTATTATTACCATTATCACCCAACTGATCCATGGACATGAAAATGTCCTTCTGAAGAACATAAAAAAAGGAAAATTCCTACAAAAACCAGCAATGCACACCAATTTCCTGTTCATCAGCCTTAAAGTGTAATATAATTAGGGCAGCTATCCATTTATAATTTTTCAGTTTCCTCAGCACAAATAACCTAATGAAATGCAGTGTGACCACAAGTCCATTACAAGCAGCAAATATAACAGTGTCTTAGACTCCAAACTACGAAACCTAAAGTCAGCTTGAACAATCTACTCTAAATGTGCCTTGAATACAATATGGTTCTTCCACGCAGCACTGCCAAATAGATCTTTAAAAAAAAAAATCTATTGTTTTCTACTATCATGCTATTCAAAATTGCCATATGTCCAAATCACCAAATGTCCAATCACCAAAATAACCAGATGTCCAGTTACTTCAAAGTATCCTGGGAGATGATGTAATTGACAGCCAGCATTCAGCTATATCCCAGGTCTGGTCCCCCAAAAGTGTAACTGCATAATAATTGGTAATCTGTTTTTAACATTAGACTATTGAATCTCTTATTTTTGTAAAGTTTTAAGGTGACTTTACTAAGTCCTAAAATGACTTACTGGCTTAATTTCTAGACATTTAATACACTTTTTTTGCTGCTCAAAAAGGTGAGATTTTCATGGAGTGAGTGAAAGAATAACAGTTGGGATACCAGCTGAGATCTGTACTGGCTCACAAAAAATATTACAAGGCCTAGAGGCAGGGCTCCAGTATGATGAGTAGATCTTCTATAGAGGATCAATGAAACGGGGGTTAGAACCACACAAGATGCTAAGTTATGGATAGACTGACTGACCATTTGGACAAAAAATGGTTATACTTGGCACTCCAATCATATAGGATTGTAAACCTAGAGAGACATAATAGGCTCCCCTCCTTTGTGTCATTTCTTCTTAAAAAAGTAAATGGTACCATAAAAATGATAACTTTTATCTAATGCTTCTGTTAATAACAGTCCTTCAAAAACACTGCCAATATCCCTTATTTAGGGATTATGTTAAAAGCCTTGGACCTAAAAGATACTGGGTAGAAAGAAACCAAGAATTATGCTAATATTAAAAAGAACACCCCTCCACACTAAGTACACTTAATATACCCTTTATGATGCTGAAATTCTTTCAGATTTACGTTAAAGGGGGAAAAACTCCCCTTAAATGTTTTTGAAGAAATATGTGGAATGGCTTGCTAACTTTTTAAGAATAATTTAAAATTTGTCCTTTATTAAGGTGCTAGAGCAGCAATAGCTTTCACACTGAGAAATGTCATCTATACTCATAAATGATTGGATTATTACTTTCTATCAAGATGGTTAAAGCATCCAAGCTACTCATTTTTATTTTTTGTCACATAAAAATAGACCCAAAACATCTCCTAAGTTTAATCTATATCACCAAGAGAGCATTATTTGTAAATATTAAACTGTTTTCAAGGTGTAGCTACACTAATATATGTGAATTTGTTTCCAATGTTCTTCAGCCAAGCATCCTTTTAAAAAAAGAGAAAAACAGATATCCGTGTAGATGGAGTTACATATTTTATAACCACTGCTTTACATAATATAAATAAACACACACACACACACACACACACACACACACACACACACACAAGAAACAACATAGGTAGGGCTCTTAAATGTAATACATTAATTAATGAACTTTTACAAAAGTTAACATAAGATACTTTATTATCTGGGGATTAATTTTCTTTCAGAATTACACAGAAGTAGTAAGTGGTCTGGCAAGCTAGCAAAAATTCATTCCTCAATTCATAGTGATATTCGTCCTTCATTATGGAAAAAGACTTTGATATCAGGGAAGCAATGCCATGACAAGCACATGAACTGGATTTGAGTAAGGGAGATGCTATGCTAAATCGTCAGTCTCACTTCTTCCTCCAGAGCCATCTGGGTCCAGTGACCAGATAGGAAGCAGGCCAACTGGGAAGGGCCCTGGATGTGGGGCAATCAGGGTGAGGTGACTTGCCCAAGGTCACACAGCTAGTAAATGACCAATGTCTGAAGTTGAACGGCAAAGAAGAAGGCAAGAAGTCACGCCATTCTTGAATTCAGAATGCTTGAGTTCTGATCTTTGCTTTGTGACCTTGGGTCATTTGCAATCTCAGAACCCATTTCTATAACTGTAAAATAAATGCTACTTAAAACAAAAATAATCAAAGAATAAAGTGAAGTCCTACATGTCAGCTATTCTATGATTATTTGTGAATTATTACAATTGTTATCTTATGTCAAACAATCACAAAACTGAAAACATCAGTGAAAGCTAACAGGACTATATTAACATAATTTAAAATATTTTGAAAACCAGTAAGAAACACAAGTCTACTTACTGAGGTATGATGTCGTTCTATCAATCTTGACACCTGAATTGACTCATCTATAATTTATCCAACTCTTCTGATTCGATAATGCCTAAATTACAAAGTATTCTAAGCTTCCAACCAGGAGAAAAATCATGTGTATGGACTGTTTAGACAGGGAAGAACCTTCTCTTCCTGCAGTTTTTCTTTTTTTAACATGAGAGTTTAAGAGCAACTTAACATCATTCTGGGAACCGTGGGTAACCTTGATAGGGTAATACTTATTACTGCACTGTCTTCCTCTTTTCAAAAATCTCTTTGGAAAGACCTCAAAATAGATACAATGAAATATGCATCCTGTACTAAAGCTCTATCTCTAACAGTCCTACACACCCCACTTCCCTACCCCACCCATCTTCTATGTTCAAACACTTGAATGTCATTGTTTCTATTTTGACATGCAGGAGGTTCATCAATATTTCTATAAACCATGTCAGTATGAATTATTAATTAATTATTGTTATTTTATATTATATATAAATATTGTTTGTATCTATAATATGATTGTATATTACACTGGTCATGTTTTATGGAAATTAGGTTATAATATAACTATATCATATAATTATTTGTTGAATTTTACATAGTCTTCCTATAAAGCTTCATGAGACATCTATCATATATAGTATATTATATAATCTATAATGGTTATGTTGATTTATTTATATTATGTTATAATTATGTTATAACTATATTATATAATATTTTAAAGTATTATTGCTGAATTTTATATAACATTCCCATGAAGCTTTATGTGGCACATATTAAATAATTCACCCTGATGGATTCCTAAAGGCAGTAGGGTTCTCGATAATCCCTTTGGTCTTAAGCTATGTATTGGACTAGATTCTTGGAGATCTACTTCCAATAACAGCCTTAGGGAGAGTTCTCCAAGAAGTCTAATGAAAATTCCACAGCTTCTGGAGTGCTTGGATTAGTCTATCTGAAGGATTCATGGGTCACAATCATTTTGGGATACATTCTCTCCCCTCCCTTGGTTAAACAAAAACCTATAGATCAGATTTGTTTTATGACTCAATGCTCCCAGACCACTGCTAAACTCATTCTCTCACTTATAGCACAAAACAATTACAAACCTCAAAATAAAACTAGAAAGAAAAAATTAACATCTATAAGCTCTTTCTAGTATGCCTATTGTCTTTTCACTTCTTTCTATCCAATACTGTTAATAGTTTTTATCTGACACAGGTTAAATTATTTGCCTAAAGTCAGAGGTAATAAATAGCAAAGGAACCCTGGTTTCAAGTATAAAAATGTAGACATATATATACACATATACATGTATAGACATACATACAACAGATTTGTATATAATTTGTCTGTAAAACTTGAAAATATAGAAAATACAGTCATCTAGTTCTTTCAGTCACACTGATTATATATCTTCAAATAAGTCTAATTCACCTGCCTCACAGTCATACAGTCAGATAAAAAGTCAATTCTATCATCAGACATTGCCTATAACTAAGATATAAGCTCCTCAAGGGCAAGACTGTCTTGATTTTTGTTTTGTTTTTGTACACCCAATGCCTAACATTATGTCTTCTAACAATAGATGATAAGTAAAAATGTACTGAACTTTATTGTTGAAATAGAATGACATTTAAAATCATTTTTGTGCAGTGTCTCACACAAGAGATTAATAATTTTTATTACTGATAATAAATTTCTCCTGAAAAAAAGCTTAGCTTTACTAAGCTAAAGTTGCTTACTTTTTTTTATATTAAGTATGCCATTTTGAAGACATTTGGGTCTCAACATCAAACATTCCCAACTTTCATTTTAATATTCCCAGTCTTATTCTTTTCCTAATTGAACTTGACGAATGAACCTTTGTGTTAGAGTTCATTGGATCATAGATTTAAAATTCAAGAAAAACCTAAGTGATTATCTAGTTCAAAAATTCCACAAGGAGGGTGACTAGGTGGCCCAGTGGATAGACTACCAGCCCTGGAGTCAAGGAGTACTTGAGTTCAAATCCAGCCCCAGACACTTAATAACTGCTTAGCTGCATGACCTTGGGCAAATCAACTAACCCCATTGCCTTGCAAAAACAAAACAAAAATTCCATAAGGACTGTCTTTCTAATGGCATAGCTTTGCTGGAGCATAAAGTTAAGTGACTTGCCCAGAGTTATACAGTTCCTGAGAATAGTCAAGAAGTCAAAAAAAGGAGTCTTGCTGACTATTGGGTCAAGAAAAGGAATCTCCTTGTCCTGTACTTTGTGCCACCCAGATGCCCAGGTAACAATTTATTGACTATGTTAAAGATACACTGTTCTATGTTTGCAGATAGAGATGGAAAGAGTGGCTGACAAGAGCTTTGCTTTGGCAGGTCTGTGTTTGACTCACTTTCTTCTATTTGCCTTCTCTCTCCTCAGAGGCTGAAAAGTTTCCCCAGTCCTAGGCTTTCAGAACCCTCTTGAAGTTCTGCTTTGTGAAGAAATCTATCTTTGATGAATATCAAGCAAATATAAACCTGCTCACTACTTTCTGCAGATGAGACACTCTTACCTAACTGCAAACCTATTTTTATCTCTGAGCTACTATTTCCATGCTGCGTACTTTATTGAACTTCACTGAACTGATATTATTTTTCATGTCCCATGCGCATGACCATATCACAAACAAGAAAGCTGGGTGCCTTGTTCCCTCCTGCTAGTTCTATGGACAAACTTCTAGAATGTTTAAACCAACAACATCCCCCTTTTGACCCTTCGGGATTTAAATAACTCTGGTTTTCCTTTACACAGTTTCCTGAGAACAATTAAGATCCTACTTCTGAGAAGCTTGACAGGATTTCATCCTCTAGGAAGTACCTTCTAACTCTAAAATTCAATAATTCTGCTACTAATTAACCAATGTACTAAATCAGGGACAAAACAGGTTTTTTTATTGTTGTTTAGTTATGTCCTACTCTTCATGACTCTATGGACTATCACACACCAATACTATTCGTGATATATTCTAGACAAGGATCCTTGAGTGGTTGTACCATGCTATTCTCCAATGGATTAAGGCAAAGAGAGGTTAAGAGACTTGTCCAGGGTCACACAGCCAATACATTCACTGAGCCATTTAGGTGGCTAACCATGTTCTCGATAATCAAGTATTGAGGTGTGAGTTCATCAGTTTGGGATGCCCCTACAACCACATAGACCACACCCAGTCCAGTGCCTAGATGGTCTGTGCAATTCTTGTCCACACCTTCCCAAACCTGTCCCACTGGGGTTCATCCAATGACTCAGAAGATAGTTTCCTTTTTCCTGATACTATGAGAGTACCAATGGAGCACTCTGGCTGTCCCATCTGTCATCCATTATCTTAGCCTTAGGACAATACCTCTCTCTATGCTCAAGGAATAAACTTTTTCATGAAGGAGAAAAAAAAACTAGCCATGTGCAGTATAAGTTATTCCCCTGAAAGAGAAAGGTATAATAAAAATTGTCTCCTGAAAAACATGGTATTTGAGTTGAGCTTGAAGGAAGTCAGGGAAATGAAAAGACAGAGATAAGGGAGATGAGCATCTGAAGGTTGGGGAAGTCAGTATAAAGGTCCAAATGGGAAGGAGATAGATAGAGTGCCATATTTGAGGAGCTTCAAGTAGGTCTGTGCAGCTCAATTAGAGCCGAAATTCCAAGGTTGATGGATGATATCTTGCAAAATAATGTTTTCCCAATTATCAGCTTCCAAGGAGATAAGTAAAACTCAAAGAAATCCCAACATAATGCAACAAGATGAGAAATGAGAAAGCAGACAAGCAAAAGACAAACAGAAGACAAACAAACTGATGCCGTATCTTGTAAAAAAGAGTTAAACAAACCAAATTCACACACTGGCCAGGTCTGAAAAGGTATGATTCTTTCTAATCATACCTAAGCTTTCACTTCTCTGCCAAGCAGTGGGAGATATGCTTAATCGCCAGTCTTCTGAAAGCAGTACTGGTCATTACATTGTTTAGAGTTCTCAAATCTTCCAAAGCTGTTTTCTCCAACATCTTTATAGTAATGGTATATAAACTGTTAGTTCTGTTCACTTCACTCTGCATCAGTGTATACAAATCTTCTTGGAGTTTTGTGATTCTAACCCTTTCATTATTTCTTATAATACTATCCCATTACATTCATATACCAGAATTAGTGCACTCAGATGATCAATGCCTACTTTGTTTCCAGTTTTTTACTAAAACCAAAGTGTTGCTATGTAGATTTTTTTTCTCTCTTTGATTTCTTGGTTATGTGACTTCTAGTAGAACTGCTAAGTCAAAACAGGAACAATTAAGTAATTTTGGTGGGTATAATTCCAAATTGCTTTCCTGAATATCATTTCTATTCCTGAAATGGAAGTATTAGATAACATTCATAGTCATACTTTCTCTTTTCAAACTCATTTTAATTTCTTAATATTCCTATTTCTTAATCTAATAATCCATACAACTGGAGTAGTAAGATTTGATAGAAAAAGAAAATCCAAATAGAATATAAATGTCTCTAATTCTTTAAAGCTACTGAAATAAAATTCCTTGCTAGTGCGCTGTTTACAGTCTCATGGGAAAGACCTCCCCTTTAATTCTTTACCAGAGGATAATAACTAGGCTGAAACATCTTTGAGAGCCATATCACTCAACCTAAAACTGAAGTACTTGAATGTAGTCCCTACCCCATCCCCCACACACAGAGCTTTTCAAGTACAGATCCTCCTACAAAGTGAGTTCTATTAACTTAAGATTATATAGCTCAAACTAAGAGGATTTGTGCTCAGGCCCTAGGAACAAGAGGGAAACAATATTTGGGTCCAGTAGTGTTCATTTAAGAAAGGTTGAGCACAACTCAAACTCAGTCAATAGCTGACCTGGTAACTGTTGTCTCATTTTCCTGTGGTTTCTCTAACTCTCATAAATCATACAGCTGTCTGCAACTGTTATTCAACAATTCCATGTTCTCTTTGTAGATGCAAGTCATGGGGAGGAGAAGGGGGAAAAAGTAAAATAAAACTGAATATAGCTGACTGTATGTGTTCATCAGAATGCTGGTGTCATCCTGAACCATTAAATTACGATTTCCTAGCTTAGAAAATCTAAAAAAAAATCAAAGTCCTATAAAAATAAAATGTATCTATAAAATCTATTTTTTCAGTTTATTTTTGTCCCAAAAATCCTATGTTGAGTTTTCCCTCAGTAAGCTATTAGGCTATATTTTATATCAGTAACAAGCTACACTGAATAAAATATTCTACTATTATTTTTTATTTTTCAAGGCAATGGGGTTAAGTGGCTTGCCCAAGGCCACATGGCTAGGTAATTATTAAGTGTCAGAGGTAGGATTTGAACCCAGGTACTCCTGTCTACAAGGCTGGTGCTCTATCCACTGCACCACCTAGCCACCCCCTACTGTTTTTTAAAAGGTTTTTGGGGGGGAGTTTTTTTCCGGCAAGGCACTGGAGTTAAGTGGCTTGCCCAAGGTCACACAGCTAGATAATTATTAAATTTCTGAGGCCACATTTGAACTCAGGTCCTCCTGATTCCAGGGCCAGTGTTCTATTCACTGTGCCACCTAGCTGCCCCAAGATGCTCTACTATTGACCAGTTATTCCCTGTTTAACTTCAAGAAGAATGTCAATGTTACTTGCACGTTGATCCAAGTAGTAATAGTTTTTAATTCAAAAGGAACTTTGTGTAGGCTACACTCACAGCCTCCATAAAGGTTTGAAGTTGTTTTAATGAAAATGTATCAAAACATCACAGCTAAAAATTAGAATAAGAAAAATCATGTAACAGATAATCTCATCTTTAAATGTTATCAAATTTAACTCTTTTAAGCAATCAAATTACCCAAGACAATTCCAAAGGGTATATTTAATCAATATTAAAATGCTTACCATCTTAGAGAAGGGGGAGGTGAAGAAGTTTGGAAGTCAATTTTTTAAAAATAAATGTTAAAATGTTTTTGCATAATACTATTAAAAACAAAAATAATATAAAAGATCAAAAAAGGTGTTAAAAGTGTATTCTATTAGAAACTGAGTGAATGTCCATCAATTGGGGAAAGGCCGAACAAATTGTGGTATATGTATGTTATGGAACACTATTGTTCTATTAGAAACCAGGAGGGACGGAAATCTGTAGGGATCTGCATGAACTGATGCTGAGTGAGATGAGCAGAACCAGAAGAACGTTGTAAACAGCAACATGGGATGATGACCAATCTTAACAGACTTGCTCATTCCATCAGTGCAACAATCAGGGACAATTCTGGGGTATCTGTGATGGAGAATGCCATCTGTATCCAGAGAAAGAATTGTGGAGCTTGAATAAAGACCAAAGGCTATTACCTTTAATTTCAAAAAAATTATCTTGTTTTCTAATTTTTCTATCTCTTATATTTTATTTTTTTCCTTAAGGATATGATTTCTCTCTCAACTCATTCAATTTAGATCAATGTATAGCATGGAAACAATGTAAAGACTAACAGACTGCCTTCTGTGGGGGTGGAGGGAGGGAATAGAGATTAGGGAAAAATCGTAAAATTGAAAAATATATAAAATTTTTAAAAATTGTATTCTGGACACTTCTTCCTTTTAATCTTCATCTAAATAACCTAGTATAATTATTAAGTAATAATTACTGTTTCCCTGCAACAACAAGCAGGATTATCAAGCAAAAGTCACTGATCAAATGGTTTTTATTATTTCTGATTAGGTAAGTAGAACTATTTTGATATATGTTTTAGATTTATATCTCCCAACACTTAAGCAATGATAAATCACAAATAATTTCAACCAACAGGGTTAAATTGTTCAACTATTTAGGGATGTCATTGAGCTAACTCATCTTCATGGGCCCACAGAACCTTAAGAACTGAAAAGAACGGAATCCTAAGAAGTCTTCTAATCCAATCCCTTGCCTCATGTTTTACTATCTAGGACTAGGAAAATTTGCTTAGGACCAAGAAGTCAGTCCTAAAAGTCAAGGCGCACACACACACACACACACACACACAAAATTAGAGAGTGTGAGGAAGACAAAAGGTTCCTAAGGTTAAGCTTCTTAGGGGTCTTCTGAACAGACTCTTTTAATAACCCAAAATATGATCTAAGTCTATTGGGCCATGCTACTTCCAAAAGTAGAGCTGGCAGATGATAATGGTCATTGTTCCAACTCCCTTATCTGGTTATTCTCTTTTCTTCCTCTCTTCCCTTCAGCTTTGGTAGGGAGGAGAATCTGAGCCTATGCTAATGCTAAAGTAAATATTTGCCTGTCATCCCAGGAAATAAATCCCCACTGCTATCGAGTGGCACTATCTAGTGATATATAGTCATTGTCAAAATTATAATGAGAGTAAAACAAATGTAGGATTACAATAAATAAACTCCTTTTCTAAAGTTTGTAATAAGACTGCATCAAAAATACCTGTTCCATAATTACATTCATAGGAGCTAGGGTTTCCTGGGCTTAGCTGAGCACCAATTTAGAATCTCCAACAAGGACATTCAATCTCTGCTTGATATAAACAGTATATGACCAGGAACTTATTATCTCACCAAGCAGTTTATTCCATTTTTAAAGCGCCCTCTCTCTCTCTCTCCTTCCCTCCCTCCCTCCCCATAGCACCCTGCCCTACTCAATGATTCTACTTTCATCATTTTGGAGTCAAAAACCTAAGCCTTTCCCACATGGCAATATCTAAGACAATTATCACATCCTCCTTTCTTAGACAAAACATCCCCAGTTCCCTCAAAAAATATTCATGACATATAGATTCCAAAACCCTTATCATCCTGGTCACAATTCTCTGGATATATTTCAATGTATAAATGTAACTTTTAAAATGATATACATAAGACCAAAAGTAAATATCAAAGATGTTTCTTAACATGGTCTTAATAGCAGACACAATGTTACTAAACACCTTCCTTGCACTATGCATGCTTTATTTTTTTTTAACATAATCTAAAACTAAATTTGCTTTCTTAGACTTGTTCTCAGCCTTCATTCAATCAGTTAAATCTATCGGGTCTTTTCTGAATGAACTATTACATAATCATGTCTTCCTATTCTATGCTTGTACAATTTATCTTCTTTAACAAGACAGGACTTTATTTTTTTCCTACTATTTCATCCTGTTGGTTGATTCAGTCCATCAGACAAGTCTATAAAAGACCTTGGATTTTTATTTTGTCATTGAATTAACAACTATCCCTCCAAATCTTCCAGTAATTCATGAATCTTGTAAGCATACCAACTGTTTCTATTGCTTTTTACACTCTACCCAACTTACACTTACACTGACAAGCTGGGTCCTCAGAGGGGTAGCTGCTATTTGGGGCTCTTGGGGGATAAGCCTAAACATCTGAAATTTTTAATGTTGTAAATCTACCAACCCCAACATTGGTGTACTTCCTAGTAAATCCCAAATAGAGTCAATATTAAAATGATCAGCAAAATGCAGTAGACAGAATTAGTAGTGAGGTAGATGTGTTGATTACATGTATTGCAAAATTCTTGTTATTTCCTGAAAGTCCCTTTTCTCTTCATAGCATCTTCATGCAGTTCCTTTAGGGTACAGTATTTTCTGCTAAGTAGAATGCTTGGCTGGTTTTACCAGGGTCTTCCATCCCCACAGTCTGATTCTCTGATGAAAAGCATTCACAGTCCTCACAGTCCTTGAAGCTACTTCCTCCCTTCTCTGTGTATCTGTGTCTAAATCTACCCACCTTAAAGCATCTTTTAAAGAAGGCATCCCATTGTATAGTTTGAAAGTTTTCCCACCAATCTCTCAACTATTATTATTTATTCTAATTCTAGTCTCAGGCATAGATTTTGAGTCGATGTGTTCTTTGTAACTTATTCCACTACTAATGGGGAGTCAAAACTTTACAAGGGCATGAATATGACGTCAGTCCCTTGAGGTTCATTTCTCTCTCAGCAGCTAGTAGCAAAGCTTTCATAGCATGACTTCTCTGCCTGCTTCCAAGATAATCAAAGGATGACTAGTGTCTTTCTAACCACCCTATTGTCATAGCATTGATCCAGAAAGCAGAAAAAAAAGAGTTGTATTTTTCCACTGAAATAGGAATTGTCTATATCTAGGGTTCTCTCTAATCCTAAATGATTTATTTTTAGTTGAAGGGTGAAATCTCTTTTCTACTTAATCCAAAAAGTTTGTTTAAATAATTTGCATATTATATTTAATCAGATTTTAATGTGTATTTCTATAAACTATTCAAAGATTAAGACTTTTTTCAAAGACTATACCCTTTTATGCAAAAATAAAACATTATATAATTTTAAAACACTAAATGTTTTTTGAACAGGGTATTTTTAGTTGCTTTCATGAGGTCAATCCCTTTCAGCCAGTCTGCCTGCATTACACATATAGAAAAATGTCTGCTAAAATGACACTTTCAGTTTCTTCATGACTTCTCACTTCATTGAAGAGATTTTTAAATAGACTGTACTTGGCTAAGGTTTTAGGTCTTACACTCCAGATTTTCTGGGACAGTCCTGATTTTAAGAATATGAAAGCTTTTTTTTTTTTTGCAAGGCTTTCTGGAAGAAATAATCCCCTGTCATACAATGTCTATGATTCAATGATTTCTGATTCAGAAAATATGGACTGCAAACAACCACACACACAACATTATCACACTTCTATTGTATTTTTCAAGTGGACTGGATGGCTGAAAATACTATAGGAATACCAATTTTTCACAATGATAATGAATTTCACTAAGATTTTTTTCAGCAGTAGCAAATTGTAAAGAAGTAGTCTAATTATTCTTTCTCTCAATTAAATTAAAGTCTGACAAAAATAGCGTCATCCTCCAATGTAACATTAGGGTTCAAAGGCTAGCATTACCTTCCCATCCATCACCCCTATCTAAAAAACTAAATTCCAGGGTCCTGTTGACTGTGTTTTGATACCTTAAACCATCTTCATCACAGAGTCAATTTCTACTAGTTGGTGGGAAAGAAAGAAAACAAGGAAGGGGAGCTAATCAAAGTCAAATAGTTGATCTAGGGAGCAGAGAGGATCTCAAATCTCTCAATTCCAAGGAATTGGGAAAATATTTTTCTTTCTTGTAGCGCCATTCTAGATTTTCTTAAAGGCTGTCATGTAGCATAAGAGAGTTTCTTACCTTTTAGGTCTTATTTTCCATACCAAAGCATTTATGTCCTTTTTTTCTACATCTCAGAATTGAGAGAAAAATCTACCCTTCCCCACAGTACCCTTATGATAGAATGATGCTTTTCACTCTCACTGTAAATTACTACATATGTAGGGTATCCCAGAAGTCTTGGTGTAGCTTTAAGCTTTTTCAAGTCATAAAAAGCTTTAAACTACACTAAGACTTTTGGGACACCCTGTATTTTGAATATTTAAAATATCACATATTTAATTATCAGTGGACAGATAGGGGTAGCAGAGTAGATAAAGCACTAAGCCTGGAGTAAGGAAGGCTCATCTCTCTGAATTCAAATCTAGCTTTGTGACCCTGGGCAAGTCACTTAACCTTATATCCCTTAGTTTCCTCAAATGTAAAATGAGCTGGAGTAAAAGACAGCAAACCACTTCAGTATCCTTGCCAAAAAAGTTCCAAATGGGGTCATGTTGAATTGGACACCTCTCTTTTGTACCTTTGGAATTGACTCCTCTTTTTGAATCTCTTTGGAATTCCTCCAAAGCCATTTTAATAAATAAAAATGTGCAGAGATATATACATTTTTTTGTCTTTACAACCTCAAAATTGATTATAAAAATAATTACAAAATTGTATCTGAAAGGCACTGTCCATGAAGGTGGATCTAAACCTCACTTCCTTGCTAAGAGGACCCATCCTCTAATTGGTTCCAAGCAGCTTTATCTCAAAGAACAAGCTTCAGGGGCCATTCTGCCTCAATAGTCTACAAAAACTGAGAAGCTACTCTTTTGGAATACGGGGAAGTGAGGGAGAAAGGCTTTTTTTTCCTTTTCTTACTACCAGCAGTCACTAATGGCAACCAGCAGGATGCTGAGCTGCCTGGGCTTTCCCAGACTGTTGGAGAAAGGGTAGAGGTCCTCAAGCTTTGAAGCTACTTCATGGGAAAACCCAAATTCAAGTTTCATAGTTTCAGGAACCAACCAACCCCTTAGAAAGAAAATTCTTCTAATAATCTTTAACAAGAGAATTTCCTGACATCTGAAATACTAAAGCTATACCAAGAAGTCAGGGGATCAGGTACTTGCTAACTTTCCCTACAATTACTGAGAATTGCTCAAAGAAGAGCCTAAAGAATTTAAAGAACCTAATGCATCAAGTCTCTGTATTTGTTTAGGGTTTCTGTGGAGTCCTTGGTATCTTGACATTGTATACACTAAGCGACTTAAAAAATGGGTAACCCTATTTCCCTTATTTGAGAAAATCTAGAAACAGATGTAGAAGTAGAGGCAATGAGCCACTCTTGAGGTCCATAAAAGTCTAGTGTCCTTATGGGCATCTTACGCCTGAGGTAGCAAACAATTGTGACCTTCCAACAAAAAAAGCAATTATGAAAATTCAATAAAATAAATAAAAATACAATATAACATAGACATTGTGATTTTCTAAGTCAAGATGGAACCTGCAAGAATCTGTTTTTATTTGAGTTTGACACCACTACCCTGGGCCATATATTACATTGCTATAATAAGTACCTACTGGGTCTCTAAATATCCCACTGTAGCCTTGCTGCAGCATTCCACTGCCACATCACCAACTATATCGAATGCTTCACATTGGATAGTCTGTAAGCATCTCAAACACAGCATATTCAAAATCAAACTCATTATCTTTCCCCAAAACTTTCTTCTTTCCCACGAGACTGAATCTAGCTATTGTGTGGCAAATTTGCCTGTCATACTCACTTAAGCTAATATCAATATTATATCACTTTGTATCTCACTACAGCTTGTCTCTCTCCAAGATAACCATCCGCTAATTCATCACTCAGCAACTGGTTTTGTCTTCCAGCATCATTCATTGTCATACAACCAAGCAGAACAAGAGTGCAAATGAGCCGTGAGTTTCAATGGCTGATGACTGTCTGAAATCTGGATTTTTGTTCTTGACATTTCCATCTACCATTAGATGCGAAGTACTATGAGAAAGTGCTGAGAACTTGGATCATACCTGAAGATTCCCTAAAAATGGAAGCCCAGCTATCCCAGTCATACAGCAAGTCACCCGGTCGCATTCCTTTGTGACATTTCGCTCTCAGCTGAAGGTTGGTACTGAGTACCAGACTCATCTGTTGCTCTGCCAAATGACGCAGGAAAGCTATTTAGAACTCCCTTTAAGGTCTGATATACTGGCATTTTCCAGGGTACAAACATGAAATAACACATCTAAAATAAATACTACTTATCACTACTGTGTTAATGCCGATTTAGCCTATAATATATTATACATTCAATACTGTTTAACCATGTCACAAATCTAAATGCCAATAAAATTAAAAGCAGATTAAAAGCAAAGGGAAAAGAAAATTAAATCTCATTAATTCATTTATTTTAATCACATGAATAAAGATATGAAGATACACATTTCAAGGGCAATTAAAGTTGCTATGAAAAGTCAAGTAGAGCACTGTATTAACATGATTCTAAAATCCCACATTTAATCTGCAGATTCCTTTGGGGTAAAGGATTCAATGGTAACCTTGAAAGCAAAACCATCTACTTCATGGAGCATATAAAGAAAATAAATTTAAAAGTCTTCCCCCATTGGAAGACAGAGTCTAACACATAGTAGATGTTTAATAAAAATATTTACTGACTGACTTTGGAATGGAGTTCAAGTCATTAACATTAAGAACATTAGACAGAAACTTCCTTGGTGCTCTGCAAGACTACTGGTCAAGTAATGTAGCCAAGCCCTCTGGGGGACCAATGTGTCAGAGTGAGTGAGAGTTGGGATAAGGATCCCAGGAGTTTATAATCACTTTATATGATTTTAGGAAGCTACTGGCCACCTGCACATTTTCTATGCCCATCACTTCTAATTCCCTGTCTAGCCAATTTTAGCTATAGACTGTGCTTTGATCTAGAAAACTATAAAATAGTTCTGTGCCAAAGGAGTTTTGATTTTCTGGATGATCAGAAACTTCTCAATAATATAACTATTTTGGTCATTTAAAAGGACTAATCAGAAAAACACTTTGGTTGATGCAGTATCTTTTCTGATATCTCATAAGAGGCTCTCATACACATGACAAAAATAGCATTTGCCTTTTCGCTAAATATGGATCTCCGTGGCTATTCTGAAAATGGACAGCTAGTCAGTCAGAGAAAGTCTAATTCTTTTCAAAGAAGACAATAATAATAGCAGCTGAAATTGCTGTCTAAGGGAGAACTGCAGCCAAGGTAATATGCTAATGTTGGAGGTTCCAAAAGCTGGGTCAGACAGACAATACAGAGGTGTGCTGAACCCCTAAGAAGTACATCAATTTGCCAAACTGTCAAATATATGTTATATATAATAATAATTTCTTCAAATAAAAAGTCAGTAAATGGTCAAAACAAATAGCTGTCATTTTAGACTTGGTCACTTTCTGTGAAATCTTAGATTTTCTAATAGGTCCTTTTATTACTATTAATATCCCCTATCCTTATAATGGGGTAAAAAAGTAATAGATTTTAAAAATTCAACTTCCCTTTTAATGGGGTTGTCTGAAATTTTCATTTAAAATGTTTAATAATATATTTAAGTTCTTTTGTTTCACTAGCTATTTCATCAAAAAAATATGGCCCTAGTGACACTGATCTCTACCAATTCAAAACATGTGAAATATGGACGCTATCCTGACCCCACTTCTCCATCATTATGATTTATCATCCTGTGTGTCATGCCTCTTCATTATAACTGGAGTTTCCCCTCCCAGAGTCTCAAACAAATAAGCCATGATTTCTCTTACCCCTCTACTTACTCCTCCTTGGTTAATTAACAGTCTTGATTCTGTTCATCCGGTTTGAGGGAATGATATTACTGCAGTTATTTTATCTGTCTTTACATCTCTCAATTCCATTCATGTTGGGTATGATTTCTAGTCCAGAAAACTTGTATCTATGGGTACTGTTACCAACTCCCTCTCTAGGTACCATGTTCTGCTGCTAAAAAAAAAAAATCAGTAATACAATCAAATAAAATTTCATAGAAATGTACCCCTTAGCATTTTCCTGCTGTTCAGAGTCTCCCACACCCAACTGTTCCTCTTCAGCCTCTTCAGACAGAATCTTCCTCATTAAAACCTTTTTTTTCTTGAACTGTTTCTCATCAGTTCTACTGCTTTATTCTGAGAAGCCTCTGTGTTTCTTTCCCCCTCTCTTCAAGCATTCATCAAAGCATATTTTTAAACTTTCTTCTCATTAAATCAGATAGACATTTTACCTAATTTTCTATATTATCAAGGTTTTTCTAGAGAATACCTTTTTTTTGGTGCTCTGGAACAAAACTCTGAATGAAAATTATAAGGTAAAGCAAATATGTCTTCAAATCCTTCCTCCCAATTCAATTTTCTGTCCTTTTTTTGGTCTCTACTGATGTTATATCCAATGTTCACATGCTTTCCCATGGTTTTTCTCTCAAGATAAACACTGGTTTTGATTAAGCTAATTCACACCACAGGATCACTGACAATATATAACCTCTTCTTGAATTATATAAGTTTTAAGTGAGGAGTTAAGAGAGAAGATGATGCTTAGCAAAAATAGGAAGGAATTATCAGTGACATTTTAAGCATTATCACCAGAGAAGAAGGCAGAGAATACCTTCCGGAACATCTTAAATCATATCCTACACTTCCTAATCTACATAACCTATAGCCCTTCTCAGAAAAAGTCATTAAAATATAAGGAAACCATTAATTTCATTTTGCCACAAACAAAAGAAATGTTTCACTCTCAAATGTCTTCTTCATAAAATTATGTTATGATTCAACTATTTTTTGAGCATTTACTTATATCATGAGATATTTATGCCCTGAGATGCATATGACCTAAATCAAAGTCCAATGTAAGATATCCTGCACAACGGAAGATGTCCTGAACATTGTCCATCAACAACAAAAGGCAGAGAACACTGTATCAAAGGTAACAAACAGAATGTTCTTTAAAGATGCCATTGCCCTTTGAACAGAATACTAGAATACTACACAAAACCTTAGAGAAATTCAAGATCAGACAACTGGGGCACTACCTTCATAAGGTGAATGATAATAAGGGAATCATAATTTTCCATAGGAACAATGATCTATCTGGGGGCTGTATTCCTGACTGAGCACACAGTATAAAATAAGTCACAGATGTGGCTCATTACTAGTTCATAAAAACAAAATGTAACTACTAGAAACTTCTATAATAATTTGAAGCAGTAAAATGAAAATTGGCATAAATACACTATTCATCTTGATTATACAAGAAGCCCCAATGTACCATATGTACATTTTGTAAATAAAAATACATCTACACTATTTCATAAATTTGATCTAAAAATTGCTATAATCATGAATCATTCTGTTGGCTTCCATAAGTATTTGAAAGAACTTTGAAGGAATTATCTAGATGACCCAGATCTCAAGAGAGAGATAGAAGAAAAGTAAAATGACAGCTGTTAAAAAGGAAGTATTAGAGAGGAACCATGTGCCTATTAGTGCATGCTCAGATTTGCCCTTTCTGGTGAATTATGCAGCTGCTTGGTTATACTCCAATACATGGAGGTTTGGTGAGCCTACTGCTAGTCACAAGGAACTTGAGATGCTGGTATGGTATAGCAGTGAAGAACTTTCTGGTTGGTAGAAAAGTCAGGACTGAGAACTCTTGAGTTGTGGAGCCAGAATTGAATGTACATATAAAAGGAATGACCTGCTCCTCCCTGTTAAACCTATTTTGCTTCTTTTTCTCTTTGACAGTGAGTAAGTACTGCTGTGAGTTATGTAGGAGAAAAGCTAGCTGCCCTTTCTCTCTTGATTGCCATGTGTCCATGAATGCATGTTACATCTTTTTTTTTTGTATTGTTCATTGTCAATTTTAGAAAAATAATTATTCTGGGGAAGGGGGGAAGAAGTGTTGAAAGATCAATCAGAGACCCTATTGGAAACTGGAGTCAGTATCAGTCTTTGAGAATGACTGCAGTTGAAAACAGAGAAATTCAAAAAGAGGAAACTCAACCCCCATCAATACAAGTGGCAATTGGGAGAACAAGTCATTGGGGGTGGTGCAGAAATTTGAATTAATATTCTTTTTCTTTCAAAAAGCTTCTTTGTACAAAAGAGACAGGTAAAATCATTTTGTTGATTTCACCTTTTTTCCCAGTAATAGTAAATGTATATTTGTTATTACTAATGATTATTATTATAATATACCTCAAACAAAAATTATTCTCTATGGCTTTTGGAGCACTTCATAACCTGGCCCCATCCTACCTTCCAAGGGCTATCAATCAATCTACAATATGCTAGGACCTTAGTATCCCAAGGCTGGAGATTATTATTGTTCAGTTATCTTCAATGGTGTCAGACTCTTTGTGGTACCATCTGGGATTTTCCTGACAAAAATACTAAATTGGTTTGCCATTTTCTTCTCCAGTTCCTTTTACAGATGAGAAAACTAAGGAAAATAAGGTTAAGTAACTCACCTAGGGTCACACAGCTAATAAGTATCTGAAGTGGAATCTAAACTCAAGTCTTCCTGACTCCAGGCCTAACACTCAAAACACTGCACATTTTAATTATCCTTAGTAAGTATTAAGAACTTTAAAAAAAAGTCAAAAAAAAATCTTACAAAATTACAGTGTCCCAAGTATCCATGTTGTACTTAAACAATTTCACTTTGGCTATAATGGCTAAAATAAGATATTGGTTAATTAAATAAAATGGAAAGATTTGTGCAGTATTATGAACAGTGAAAAGATGAAGTCTGGTATATCTGGTACAATATATTATTATAAATTATTGAATAAAATCATCTACAATGGATCACGAGAAATTGTGCACAAACACTTCAGGCACATTTTCTTGCCAATATCCTTAAAATAAGTACACTCCAAATTTAAAACTCAACTTTTCCATACATGTTGATGTCTTCCCTTTGTCTCCTCTTACACTGAAGTGACTCCAAAAAGTAATCTAGTTATCTTGGACTGAAGGCTCTACCAGGGGCTGAGAGCAAAGGACTTTGTGACCCACTGTCTTTTTTGTGTGTGCCACCTTTCTTCCTCCTCAAGAGCATCTTAGATTCTCCACAAAGGGAGTCTGCTCCCTCATGCTTCTCATTTCCAGTTCCTATCAATTACTTTAGAAAAATTTTTCTCTCTTGACATCTATTCCACTTGTGATCCAAAAAATTGAACATAATCATGCTTTTAAGTGTTAGAAGTAGTGATAAAAATTACTCCCTAATCATGAGAAAGTAAAGTTTAAAATTTTAAATGAAACAATACTTAATAATAACCTAATTTATCAATCTCCAATGCTTTTATAAATTACCAAAAGCCTTCTTCAAAAAATTCATTGCCTTCACCTCAAAACAACAATCAGGATTTAAATGACCTAAGAAATCATCTAATCCAACCCCCCCTTCATGTTTATAGATGAAGAAACAAAGGCCTAAAAGCACGAAATGACTGGTTCAAGATAACATAAAACTTTAGTAGTAGACCTTAAATTTCAATGATCCCCAACCCTCAAGGCTTTCTACTGCATCAGCTTCTTCCACTATAAATAAACCTGCTTCTTCTTAAACACCAATTTTAAGATACTTTTTTTTAAATTCCAGAGATCTAGGATAGATTGGAAAGTCCAATCAGATCAGTCACAGAGTGCCATCTATCTCTGTCCAACACCCAAGTTTAGTGGCAGTTATATAAGAATGTTATCATTAGCAACTTACCCTTCCTCCTTCCTCATAGCTCCAATGACCTCAAACTTCATAGAAATAGAAACTGATTCTGCTCCTACAAAATGGTTGCAAATCATTACTATAATCCGTTTAATTGCTCCCAACATAAAAAGTAAGAATGCCAAATGTGTTAAATATTTGTGTAGCAAAGCAGTTGTTGTTCTCTCTTTCTTTTCAAGATATAATAATAATATTGTCACTCAATTTTTGCAGTAATGTCTGACTTTCCTGACCCCTTATAGGGTTTTCTTGGCAAAGGTCCTGGAGTGGTTTGCCATTTCTTTCTCCAGTACATTTTACAGGTGAGGAAACTGAGGCAAACAGGGCTAATTGACTTACCCAGGTTGACCCAACTAGTAGTAAGCATATGAGGCCAGATATGGACTTCCTCACCCCAGGTCTAGCACTCTAAGGATCTGAGAGAAATGAGTCTAAGTTGGGTTAGAATCTTGACTTCAAGTCAACCCTTCAATCAAAGAGTGCAATTACCATATAGGAGATGGTCCTTCCCAGCCTTTCATATGCACTTCAAGGGCTTATCTCATTTTGGACTGTTATATGTGGGTATATGATGCCATTCTACTTATAATACTCCTGGTCAATCCCTGAGAAAAAGGACTGCTATATAGGATTAGTGTTTATTCATCACTGCTAGTGTTTCACCTCTCTCCCCTCTCTGAGCAGAAACTATACAACACATATGACTACTACCTCCTTTGGCTTCAGCTAGAGGAATCACATCTCTGCGTCTTTCTCTCCCCTTACTGGGCAAGAAGTAGAGAAAGGTCAGCAGCTAATATACTATTAGTTCAAGGTGCCACAATCTTGCCCCCAAAACCCACGGAAGAAAAGGAACTGGCACCCAGGAAGAAGATAGGTTCCAAGCTGTCATAAGTACTTCCACTTTCAGGGCACAAGATGGATGATCAAATTCTTTTCTCTAGACTTCCTGTTGCCAAAAGTGAGCTTTAGCACTCATCACTCTTTCAAAAAAAACCTTACCTTTTTTTATTTATTCTCAGTTATCTTCCCTTTCTTTTCTCTGTGTACCCAAGGTAATTTATTCAGAAACCTTCCTCTTTTCTTTCTCATCAAAATTATTTGTACAATCAGAATTTATTTCTTGAAAGCATCCTTGCCCTCTTGGCCCAATTTTCCCATGGAATTTTAGACTACTGGTTCCTGTCTGGCTTAAAAGAGAAGTGTAGAGATCAGATTGATAAGATTTAGCAACTTATTAGACTGGGGAGGGTGGAGAGGGCAGGAGAGCAGTCTGATACAAAATTGGATCAGAAGGGCATCTCACTCAATACTCTTAAGTTTCAAACAATACTGTAAGTTTCATTAAATATAAAATGTCACCTTAAAACAGAAATGAAAGAAAATGGAGTTAATTCTCTCAGCTACAGTTAGAGGAGAAGTTTTAACCCAACTTTTTGTGATAGAGCTCAAAAGAGAAAAATAGATAATTTTGATTACATGAAACTGAAAAGGTTTAGAACAAACTCAATGCAGCTAGAATTGGAAGAGAAATTACCCATTAGGAAAATATGCTATTAAATGGATAGAGTACTTAAATATAAAGGGTCACATTTTTCAAACTTATTTTTGAAAATCAGAAAATAAAAATTAAATAAATACATTCAGAATTACTGTTAAGAGGGAGAATTCCTAACCAAACGGGATCACAAAAGGCAAAAGAGACATTAAATTATATAAAATTTAAAAGCTTTGCACAGAAGCTGTTATTAGGGAAAATTCTGCATCAAATATCTCTGATATATATGTAATATATGACAATCTATATACACACACATATATATAAATCTATATCATCTATACATATTAAATACACACACATATATAAAACATGTGTGTTTAATATCTTAGATGAAGAGAAGGCTCTAATGATGATGGTGACCAAGTCATGACCACCCAAGTTTTGGGTAGCAATGTAACTGAGGTAATATGGAAATAAGGAATATGAAGACCTGAAGAGATTAAAGAATTAAGAAGCCAAGTGACAGAGCTTATGAGAAGGAAATAAAATCTCTGAGGAGGGTGAAAAGTGATTGTGACTTAAGAAAATACTTTAAGCTAGGGCTAAAATCATTGATAATTCAATGAATCAAATATTTTTTAAACAACTACTGCCTATGAGGCATTGTGCCAAGAGCCAAAGATACAGTGGCAAAAAGTGAAATAATCCTTCCAGGCTCTCAAGGAGTTTACATCCTCATAAAGGATGTGTGTGCATATACACATAATATTATCATAAGGTGAATAAATACAAATAGATACAGAGTAGTTAAGGGAGGGAGCTAGAAGCCGTGGACTTCAGGAAAGGCTTCCGCACAGGATGGTGCTGCGTCACAGCTCGGAGGAAAAGAAGGGACTCTGAGCAGTAGATAAGGCAGGAGGAGTTCTATTCCAGGAATGGGGGTGGGGGGAGACTCCTGGAAAGTCACTAAGACGGTGGGTGGAGGATCTTGTGGGAGGAACACAAAAGGGGGCAGAGAGCATGACAAAGCCAGAGAATCACAGTGACTAGGATCAAGAAAAGGAGAAATGAATCAGATGGCATGATCATCAAAGGAAAAGGAAGGGGAGGGGGAAAGAATTAAAAAGAGTGCCCACCATGTAGCAGACTGTTTAAAGACCCTCACAAACAATCCTGCAAGGAAGGTGCTATTGCTAGACCTATTTTACAGATGAGGAAAATGTTGCCCGGGGTTCCTCAGGTACTAAGTGTCTGAGGTTGGATTTGAACTCAGGTTTTCCTGACTCCAAGCTCTGGCAAAGGGAGGAAAATTTGAGCCCTCCTGGGGCTGAGGGCGAAACGCCAGGCTCCAGGGGCTCGTGAATCACTCTGACAACAAGACAGCCCAACATTTTTCCAGGCACCACAGGAAGCAAACAGAAGGAGGCCAAGGCGGCTCCTAAGATTGGAGGCCTTCTTTGCAAAGCTCACCCCTCACAGGAGTCGGGCACAATCAAGGCTTGCTCAGGGGCTGACTCCAAGGACCTAAGCCCACACTACCCCAAGGAAAGGGTGGCTATTTAGAATGCAGGGCTGATTCTCCATGACCATCTGGGAAGTCAATGGAAAGGATGTTCGAGTTTCAGAATAAATGGGAGTAACTCAGAGACAGATTCTTGTGCTATTCATCAGCCCCCAAGGTGCTAATTACAAAATAGGGCCAAGGAGCTTTCACAGATTGAGTCCCCCAGGGGCATCAAGTCACAGATCTGACTGTATCTGGGAAAGGCTGGTGCTGCGGCACAGGGGAGGTGGGAGAAGTTAAATTAATTGAATCACTGGGAGGAATTAATTCTTCATGCTTCTTTGCAGTTAAGAATGACCAGTAAACTTACCAAATGACTCATGGATGTTTCATTTGTCAACATTACATCTACAAAGAGATTCAGGTGGGAGAGGTATAAATAAAAATGTGGTCTCCAATTTATCATATTTAAATAATCCAATTTCTTAAATCATTTTCTAAAAGAAGGGAGTCAAATGCTTGTCATGAGGTGACCCTGTAATAGGACAAACTATTTCAAAGCTTTAAAAAAAAATGCTTCCATAATCAAGTGAAGTGCAAAACTGAACTGTTGGATTTAAAGTTTTACAGCTATTTTTAGGATTAAATGTTTAGTGCTAAGGCTGAAATGGAAAAATATAAAATTATATAATGCTGACATATTGTAGTTTAAAACTAAACTAAAAATTATATAACCAAGTTGTATTTTAATTCTAATATCACTTCAGTTGAAAATTCCTAAGCAAGTCTTATTGTGTTTAATATTAAAAATAAATATAGCAAAGCTAATAACTGCACTTACTAGGACTTATATTTCAATTAATTTTCAGCCTGGAAAAACATGGAAAGTGCTCCTGGAAAGAAGCTCTTGATCACTGCTACACAAAAGTGACAACTGCACTAAAATGAATTCACAGCAAGTATACAGAACAAAAATAAAATATAATATCAAATGCTAAATAAGAAACTAAAATCCAGAATCATCATTTAAATTCTACTGGCAATGTTCAAGACTATTACCCACTGGTGCTTGATCACCCCTTAAAATTGAGCCAGTTTCCCCCAACCCCTCATCAAACCTCACTTGATTTATTTACATGGGACTGGGGAACCCAGGAGGGATGAGGAACCGGTTATCCATTATCATGGTCTCCAACCCCAGCTGAAAGTAAGATTTCATCACCAACTCCTCCTTCAATAGGGTTTTCTGACAAAGACAAAAGGAAGAATTTGGGGGTAGGTAACACAGGTTCAGAATGCAGAGAATGAGGGCTCCCAAATAAAAATCAAAATTGCTTAAAATCTCTGCCAAATGTCAGGAAGAGGCAGAATGGAGTAGAAATGTACAACTAGGACAAAGTGCCTTGGGCAGAGGGATGGGGTTAAGTTGCCAAGTCCCAACTGTCCCAGCAATCTAAAGAGACATGAAGATCAGAGAGATCTTATTGATTTGGAGAAGCTGGCAAAGTCACCAAATGATGTTGGGTGGGTCTGGTGTGCATGTGTAGATGAGGGAAAGGTTGGACTCAAGGACTGGGAGGGCTGGGAGCTCAGCAGCCTCTCAATGGTGGCATTAATATCCCCAATGGTGGCAATCAAGACCTGCGGGTTAGCCTCAGCATTGATGAAGCCCATGACTGAGCTGCTCCAGCTAATGCTGAAATCAAATCCCTGCACCTGGGAGTTTCCTCCTCCAGCCAAAAAGCCCAAATCATGTGTGGCATCAGCTGCTTCTGGAAGTTGGCAGTACCCCCGATGGGAAGGAACAAACTGGCATGGATGGGGAAATGGTGGGGGGCTCTGGAACACTGCTAACTCCTGCAGAGGGAAATAGGATCTGGAGCACCCTAAAGCCACCACAGCTAGGCATCAGCCCTGGGGTGTCTGCATCATCTACACAGCCTCTGTTGGATCTTTAGCAGGGACAGTGTGGCCCCAGAGTTGGTGAGAATGGAATTGAGTCTGGGCTCTGCATCTGCTGTAGAAAGATGGGGAGCTGGAACCAGCTGCTCTGCAGTTGGAAGTTTCCTCACAGACATTTCTCCTCTGACCATCACTTGAGCACCAAAGTCAGGGTTCTGGGCAGGTGTCTGCACCATGCTTCACATGTATGGAACAGAGATCATATTCGAATTAGCTGGGAATTCTCTGAAATTTGCCGAGGAAGGTCTTACATCTCAGGGCTATTAAAACATCCCTGACCCCAATCTAGCTGCATTGATTACACAAGGGTTGGAAACTGTTGGGTGCACATGGCTGGTCCCTGAATCTCCAAAACCATTCCTGGTGAATCCTGGGGTCCAGGAGGTAGAGTAGGGAGGGCTCCAAGCTCTCAGTCTGGCGAGGTTGGGAGGAGGAGCTGTTTGAGTTCCCTGCCTATAGAGAAGCAGCAGGATGCTGGGCCTTCTATGGTGGGGTCTTGATCACCAAATGGACAATGAACTCATCCTTCATCACAAGCTAATTTAATGTTTCTCCATCTTTGAGAATCATGCCAGAAAAGATCCTGATTCAACAAGGTAATCATATACATCCAAGAAATCTCCTTTTAAACTTCATCATAATCTCTTCCTTGTCCCTGGGAGTCTTGACAGTGACCCCAGTCAGGGACAGGTTTGGCCTGGTCTTCTCAGTTCTGGCATCCTGCTGTTACTATCCATTCATTCTTCCAACAACCCAAGTCCGAGATGCTTAAGTAATAAAACATTAGTCTTGATAAAAAATGACCACAATTTCAATCTAGAAAAGATACCACAGCTAGATAAATCATTACAAGAGAGATAAAAAAAGTCATGGGAAAATAAATAGAAAATTTTTAGTGTAAAAAAATGCTCCCTCCTCTTTTTCACACCCAATATTTATCCCAAGGAGATTTTTGATTAAGAGACTGTGTTTAAAAGAAAAATTTCATGATTAAAAAACTATTTAAAAGCCACCAAAAATTAGTAAATTTTAGAATGAATGTTTAAACAGTACATTATCTGCTTCCCCCAAAAAACTACCTGCTATATCATAACATAGTAAAAATTATGTATAGAAAAAAACAGTAAAGTGCAACTCTCAAATCGACAAGTTTATAAATCTATTCCTGTCCTCTAGACAAGGCCTCAAAAAATTGGGACAGCTTTTTTTCCTGAAAATAGAAAAATGAAGTTAATTTCCTTTACTGTACAAAAAGGCAAGGACAGAGGGTACAGTAACAACAATCCTGAAGGATTTGAAATACAGAAAGTGAAAACCTGCCTTATCCTGATAATTATCATATTCCTTTCAAAATGTCCAGATAAAAACAAATTTTTGAGAATTTAAGTATATTTCCTTACAAGTTCTAAAGAAACTAAAGTGAAATATTTTATTGAGAAATAATTTTATAATATCTACAAATTTCATAGATCTAAGGTCCAAAATATTCAAATGGTAATAATGATGTTACTCCAGGTGGCTGCCGAATAAAACAAGCAGCCTAGTTAGAATTTTCTTGTTGGAAAAGAACCTTCAAATGGCACTGAAGATCTTGGCAAGTCTATGCTAGGCATCACCAAAGATGCTGCCAAGAACACTGCCTCTGCGACACAGTAGGGGCAAGGTAGGACATGGATTCCGACTGCTCTGGCTTCAGATTCATCTGACTTCTGCACAATCTGTCAAAGACTTTGGTCTGTCTTCAGAACTATGTTAAATTTTTAAATAAAAATGTTAAGAGGACAAAAAAGCCTTTTTTCAATCTGGGCAAAACTTTAGTTTCCAGAAGTCAAAGAATAAGATAAAAATGAAACAGAAGGAGTGAATAAACAGCTGTCAGTAAGAGTTCAAATACTGAGAATGACAAGATAATGTTCCAAGTTGTGAAAATTGCATTTGCTGTGACAGAAGACAAGAGGAGCTAAGTAAAATTCAAGATCAGCTCTGGGCAAGTAGGACATACACCTGGGGAAGTAAATCATGGGAGAGGTGGTGGGAGGCTTCTGAGACTATTACTACATATGTTCAGGATGTGTTCCTTATAGGAAAGGAAGGTAAACACTATGTCCTTCCACCTTAGCTTCCTGATTTAACCCAACCCTCCCTCTGGAGGCTGGTTGGCTTACCAGAGAATCTTAAGAGAAAAAAAATGAAAAACAAAAATCTCTTTTCCTGCTCATTTCCTAGTAAGGGCATGAAAGCCAGCTGGGCTGGATTTTCTACCAGAGGACTATTCTTGTCATCTTATCTGCTGCTCTTGGCCAGTAGCCTCTGCTCCTAAATCCATAAAGAAAGGATCTCAAAAGCCCAGAAAGAATGATTTAATAAGAATCAACAAGGAAGCTTTAGGTGGAATCATAGAATAGTTTGCTGAACTCAATCATCTGAGATGAACCTAGGTCTTATATAAGGTCTCCTAGGGTCATGTACTCTTTCAGGACCAGGGGAGGAGGTACCTTCAGGACCTCTGGAGGATGAAGAAGGTCTGAATTAGGCTACATGAAAGGAGTCCGTATCTCTTGCTCTCTCTCTCTCTGAAACGTTACGGCCCCTATTTTCAATTAGCTTACATTCTATATGAAAATGGTAGACAGGGTTGGGTTTAGGAAATCACAGAGATGATGAGAATCGACTTAAGAACTGTCTCTCATAGCAACAGTACTATCAATTTGATTTTGGTTTCCAGAGTAAAAAGGGAAAAGAAGGGTGTGGAGAAAGGAGATGGCAAGAACATGACCCAGAGAGCCTGGCCATCTTTGCCAAGCAAACCTGGTCATGGAATCATCAAACCAAGACAATGCAGCTTTCACCCACTGCTCCTAATTCTCATTCCCTAGGGTCAAGTGGAATATAGCTAATTGCTCTTTCCTCAGGATGGGACAGCACAACAGATATCTGAAAGGAAATGGAATTCCTCCTCCAAGCCTTCTCTTGACACTAAATAGCCTCCTTTTCTTAAACATGGTCCCTATGCCTTTCTCTGGATGCTAAGAGTTCTTGGTAACAACTTGAATATGGGGGGCTGGGGATGGGGAGGGAGAGACAGTGAGAAATTAAGGGTAATACTTAGATTGTGACCTGGGGAGATGGAGGGAATATTTCATCACTGATACTGAACACTTTTTTGACATGTTCATTTAGGACTAAAAAAAAGAAAAGTCTACAAAATAAAACCAAGGAGATTTTTGGTGGGCACAAGGAAGAACTGGATAATAAAATGTGATATAATCACTCCTTTGGAGTCCCATCTCAGATTCTGTAATTTATTTGACTTGGAGCAAAATTGATACAGTTTTACTGATATATCATTTCATTAAAAACTGCTTCCTGAAGCAACTGAATTGGGGAACTGATCCTTGTGGGTTAATTGTGTCTTGAACAAAGTCCTACCTGGTAACCTATGATCTAACTATTCTGCTTCAATGGTATCCTTCCCCATCATAACTCTTGACTTGATTTCACCAGACCTAATCATATATAAACAGGAGTAGCTATAACATCTGTCAATATGGTTTTAGATCCCTCATTTTTAACAGTCCCTTTTTAGCAGGTCTTTTAAGACATCCATGATATTGAGTTATTAATATCCACTGATTGAAAAAATTCATGATGACATAAAATTGCTATAAATTTAGTCATGCTTTTAAAATGAGCATTATTTTATTCATCAGAAAAGAATCCAGGTATCTCAATATGTCAACGACTTTTTGATTTCTTTGAGATGGGAGCTTTCTCCACCAATACTCATCACATAATCTATAATTTTAGAAAGCTGTCTCAGAGATGTTAAATAAATTACTGATTGTTATAAGGATAATAATAATAATTATTATTATAATTATAGTTTTCCTTTAATCTTGAAGAAAACCATGACATCAGGAGCAGCAAGGTGGCACCATGGATATGATGCTAGGCCTGGAATCAGAAAGACTCATCTTCCTGAGTTCAAATTCAGCCCCAGACTCTTCCTATGTGACCTTGGACAAATCACTTAACCCTTTTTTCCTCAGTTTCCTCATCTGCAAAATGAACTAGAAAAAGAAATGGCAAATCACTCCAAGTATCTTTGCCAAGAAAATTCCAAATAGAGTCAGAAAGAGTAAAACCCAACTGACAAACAATTGCCTATAAACTTTTCAAAAACTTTGTTATTTTAAAAGCAACATCTAACAATATACAGTATCAAACAAATACATACTCATTCACATACACATACATGTGATATATATATATGCACAACACATACATATATGTACAATTTTTACTGCTTTGTAGTCAATCACACATTCTATCCTCATAACACTGGAAAATAATAATACATGTATTATCAATCACCATTTTTAGATGAAGTAACTGAAGTTCCAAAAGGTCAAGTGACTTGACCAAAATATAAATTTCTGTCAGCGACAATCAAGACTCAAACTAAGGTTCTCGACCTCCAATTCTCAGCTAATCTTAGTTACACCCCTCTGCCAATCTTCGACCACTTCCAGATAAATCTTCCTAAAACATCATGTTACCTTACATTGCCTTTTAGGAACCCACAACAGACATAGAAGATAAATAGTAAATAGCCACAGAAATAGATACGAATTGTTCATTGTACACCAGGCCCTATGCAAAGCTCTGGGGATACACACCTTTTCTCATTCTTATATTCTAGTAAGGGGGAGAAAAAGATAAAGGAGGCTTATATTGTAATAAGGGGGAAAAAAGATAAAGAGAGGCTGGAAAATTCTAGAAAATTCTACACAATCTTGAGGACTTAGATTATGTCTCTTCATCAAATCTTTTTACAGCTACTTTTATCATTATTCCATGGCTCAATGTGGTTCTATACTCCCATAGACTCACATCCTGGAGGCTTATCACCAGCCACATCTCTTTAGGGCTCATCCCTGTTAGCTTCTTCTCTAAGGGTCCTCAGTCCCCAACAAGCACCAAGCTATTAAGAAATGCAATTCATGTCAGATTTATTACATATTAAAAAAAAACCTGCTAAAAAAGCATTGTGGGGGTGACACCATAGACAACCCAGAAAATTTTTCTTGCCTCTCTGCCTTCCCCAGGAAACTATAAAATTGACCCAGATTTATATAGTGCTGTACTATGACTGAGGATCTCCTAAGTGAGAAAACAATTCAGGGTAAGACTGGGTTTTCTCACACCTACCTTTTACCTCTGCAAGTCATAGGATTTGCACTATCCTTGAAGGCCAAGGTACAGGTTTTCTTATCTATATAGGGCAGTATGTCCTGTACTCTTCCTCTATTTCCAGTTTTGGGGTCAGTCAGGCCTATAAGTCAACCATGCAGACAAAGGACAAGCTGTCAAGATTAACTTCCTCTATCACCCAAAGATCCCTAGTTCTCATGCCCATCTGAGTCAAGGAGACTGGGTGAAATTTTTATGAGGCAGCTAGTTAGCCCACTGGGTAAAGCTTCAGGATGAGGAATCAGAAACACCTGAGGTTCAAATGTTGCCTTTGGATAACCCATCAGCAGTGAGACTTAATCACTATGACAAATCTCTTCAGTTTTCTCACTTGAACATTAGTGATAATAATAGCACCTACCTCCTCAAGTTTATGGAAGGATAAGAAGAAATAATATATGCAAAGTCCTTTATGAATCTTACAATGATAGACAAATGCTAACTCTTCTTATTGTGTACCCCTCCCTGATTCAGATCCCCAGGGAATTCCTGAGTGACCTGGGGGAGAACACTCACTCCCCTTTTAGAGACTCTCCCAATTTCTCTCACTGAAGTCCTAAGCCAGGACCCAGACACACAGGAAACCTTCCAGAGAATAGAAACATACAGGAGAGAGAAGGGCAAAGCTGGTGGTTCCTACAGTCAGGACTGCGGCTTTCACAGTAAGATTCATATCCCCTTGTCTCGAAGTATGTACTCAATGTTTCTATTTTTTTAATTTATTTAAGGTAATGGGGTTAAGTGACTTGCCCAAGGTCACACAGCTGGGCAATTACTAAGTATATGAGGTCAAATTTGAACTCAGGTCCTCCTGATTCCAGGGCCAGTGCTCTATCCACTGCGCAACCTACCTGCCCCTTGTTGTTTCTATTATGTATGTTTGTGCACTGGGAGGGCCCCTCTCCTGACATTCTGGTCTGAGATGACTGGCCCCACTTGGGTCCCTTGCTAGAGACATGACCAAAGGCTTTGTCCCAATAGTCCCACTACTGGGACTGTGTAGACAATGATTGGTCCTCACCTAGGAAAAGTTGCCCCCTCAGTAAGCTCAAAATTACAAAGTAATTCTTCTCCCTCCTCCTCTGTCTCCTCTATGCATTTTAATTCTAAGCTTTGATTTTATCTGGAAAAACAGGGTTGGAGCATAATGAGTCAGAATTAGGAAAAAAAGCCCATAACCATTCTCTTTGAGAGCAGTTTGCATTAGTCCAGGACAAGACTCTTTTATCTTCTTCCAGGTCACTCTCAATAACCCTGGGTGTCCCTCAGGGCTGTCTTGGGCCCTTCTCCTCTTCTCCCTCTAAACTATTTCATTTGGTGATCTCATCAGCTCCCATGGAAGTAATTCTCATCACTACACTAATGATTCTCAGATCCACTTCTCCTGTCGTAACCTCTCTGCTGATCTCCAGTCTCCCGTTTCCAACTGCCTTTACTGGATCTCAAAATCAGCAAGTCCAAAATCAATCACATTATCTTTTCCACCAAACCTTTCCCTCTTCCTAATTTTTCCTATTACTTTTGGGGGTACCACCATTCACTGGATCAGCCAACATCACAAGCTAGATAGATCCTGTCCTCGACTCTTCCTTTTCTCCCCATAGTCAGTCTTCCTGACATCTCTCCTCTGACTACCTCCCAGCCTAGGCAGATTTTCTCACATCTGGACCCCTGCAATGAGGAGGGAGAATAGGGGAGGCTTCCTAAAGTCTCTACAGGGTCTGGTTGATCTGTCTGCCACAGGGCTCTCCCTAATCCAGTCCTTCATCTTTCTTCTACTCTCTTTCTTTCTTCCTCCTTCTTCCCATATATGTAAACATATTCACATATTCCCACATATTTGTACAAATATTTACATGCAAATGCATGTATAAATCAACCTTCATGTGTGTACACAGGCATATATGAACAAGAGACATGTGTAGTTTCTAACCTGACAGCATTCTCAGAATGGAAGCTACTCCCATCACCTAAACTGCATAAGTTGCCTAAAGCATAATACAGAAAATGACTTTTCCATGGTCACAATTATGAGGTGTCTGTGGTAGGATTTGAACCCAGGTCTTTATGAACTACCAGCCACAACTGCTTTCCTAATAAGGCGGCAGACAAAAAGGGGATCTGATGGAAGAGATCAGCACCACCTTGGAAGCTCAGTCATCCTAGAGAGTTGCTTAGGTCACTTGGGAAGCTTGATGACCAAGGTAGGTTTTTGAACCAGAGGCAGTCCTACTGCCCAGACCAGCTCTGCCTCTCCCATACATAAGCAGACTCTTGAACTCAACAGTAAGCTCTTCCAATGGAGAACCAGTATTACACTTATTTTGCATGCAAATGAAATTCTCCATTTAATATACTTTTAGATTTTTAAATTCTTGCTTAATACATAATCTTGAGATCAGTATCCTCTACCATAATAAAATTGTGTAAATTTAATTTTAATATCAACAATCTGAATTACTACAATAGATGAAATGTCATTACTATACTTCTGTATGATAGATGTTAACAAAGATTGCATGATAGCTGAAAGGCAGTCTCCAATAGGATTAAGCCAGATTTTAGGTTAAGTACCAACACAGAACTCTTTCTCCAGAACCTGATGAAATGAATTCTTATAAAGTTAAGTCTATCAAGGAAAGAATTTGTTTTATTGGTCTTCTCAAAACTGTGCCTTTTATCTTTTATACACGTTTGAGAACAACTGATAAATTTATACTATATATATATATATATATACATATATATGTATATATATATATACACACACACACATATATATGTAAAGGACAAGCCCATTTGTCTCCATTAACCACAAGATGCCTAATGGCCATAGAACCACAATTCAACACTCAGCAGCTTAATAAACATTGAGAAAAATGCATTTGAGCTCTGTTAGAAGAGGCACTAAATACCAATCAATATATTTGTGTTAATCACACCACAGCTGAAAAATCAACTTGGGAATTAATTTATGCATTTTATATACCACATCCTGAAGAGTATGTAACTCAAGGAGTACCACTAGAAAACTAACAGCTTTCTGTAGTGAGAGGAATCTTAGAAACAAACCCCTTTCCTGTGGAATTGTTGCTGGAGCTCCCCTTGTGGGCACTCCCACTGATGCAAAGGATGGATCTCCCAGGGGGGAAAAAAAGGTTCTCTGCAGATCTGAACTCCAAAAACTAGAGTTGATGAGCCCTCACCAGGTTACTACATCTTTTAAATCCATCCAAATCACACCACCAAGTCAAAGTAAAGGGATTTATTGAAGTGGCACAGAATGATCTATGAAAACTATTCTCCCCATAAACCAGGTGTGCACCCCCCACAAATACATACAGAACACACAAATAGAAAGGCAGACCTGAGGAAACCCCTGAATCAACACATCTCCAACTCTGGCACGACGGGACCCGCATGCCTTGTCTTTCCTGGTGGTGCCCTCACCGCTGCTCCCCCAGCCATGACATCTCTGGGCAAGCTCCTCTTCCTAACTGGACTACAGAGGGCCAGGACTAGCTCTCATCTCAACTCAGTGATCATCCCCTGGACTTCTCTGTACTGGATAAAATCTCCACAGCAGGATGCCTTGGAAGACTGGGGTGGAGAGGTAAGAGAGAGAGATCCCCTGCCTCCCCTCCATTGCCAGAGCTAACACTCCTCAACTTAACATCTGCTCCCTTTACTGACCACACAGGTGGCTGGCTTTTTCAAGGCCACCAGGGATGTGACCGATTCCCTCAGCTCGCAGAAGAGAGTCCTCCTAAAATTCTATCAAACTGACAAAGGAGTTTCTTCATCTTTCCTAAGGCAGCAGTAAAGTGCAAACCCTTTTAAATTTTTCTTTAAGACTTTAATACTGCCTCCCCTTGGTTCTTTTCTCCATAGATCAGGTCATTTCCTCACACAGGTCAGCCCTTTGACTTCTTCCACAACAATTGCATTTTTATGACCTGTGTAAATGCAATACCATTCCCCCAGTAGAATTTTGAATTCCTAATGTCTAGGACAGTGCCTTGAAAATAGCAGGCATTTAATAAAGGCTTGGTATAAGCAAAAGCTCCTAAACACATTAGCCTCTCTAAAAGCAGAACTTTTGTCTCCCGGGCGGGGGGGAGCTAGTGTCCCCTCAGGAGGGTTTTCAATCAAAGGCTGAGTGGTCACCCCGTTGTCCAGTGGGTTGGATAATATTTTTCCTTCTATCAAGCCTCAATCTGTTTCTCTTCTCCTTCCAATGATTGCTCCTACCCTCTAAGTCAGGGGTAGAGAGCTGAATAAGGTCCCCAAAATCAGATGGTCTGGCACTGCCACAGCAACCACAGGCAGGACTCAAAATTCAATAATTGGAGCTTTTTAGGGGGTGAATTAATTAAATATTTGAACAAATATAGCAGATTAATTTTTAAGCTGGTAATTTTGTATGGCCCTGGAATGAAGTTATAAATACCCAAATGGTCCTTGGCAGAAGAAAAAGTTCCCCACCTCTGCTCTAGCATCTCAAAGAATAAGTAGGATCCCTTTTCTATGCAACAATCCTTTTAGGTAATTGAAAATGACATCTGAGGTCCCATCATGATCCCATCCCTCATACAATCTCCTCTTCTCCATAATAAATTTCCCCAGTCCTTCACAAATCCTTCTATGGCATTATTTTGAGCCCCTTCACCAATCTAGCCACAATTTAACTCTTCCATATCTTTATGTCTTCTTCCCCACCACCTGATCAAAAGGTCACTGTCATGTCTTATATTTCTCCTCTTTAAGAAATTTAATAAAATTCACACAAATTTTAAATTGGTATTTACTAAAAGAATAAATGGAAAAACGTTGTTCTAGAACAACAGCAATGGAACCACCACCTTGATCTTACTCCGAAAATGATCTAGGGTGCTTGACCAGGTGGCCTAGGGAATACTCAAACAGCAGTCATACAAGGTACCAATCTGTTTGCATACAGGCAGGGGAAATCATTCCATCTGGAACAAACATAGAAAACATGTCCTTCAGTCTCTGAATGTTTGTTTGAACCTATTAGTCAACAAGGGAACTGGAGAAACTAGCTTATCAACTAATAATAATGATGCCATTTCTTAATGTTGAAATAATGATCTGGTATCTAATCTGATGGTGTGCTTTGATTGGAAAATGTGATTCACTAATATGAAATTTAAATATGCTGGCAAAGGATCTCTGTCTGGCTAAAAACAGGTGCCATATGTAATATAAATAAAATCTGAATATATTATAGCTGAATTAATTTAAATCTGTTTTTCAAAAATGACTTTGTTACAGTTAACTTAGATTTAAAAACAAATCTCATATCCCCCCAAACATGACAAAATGAAAAACTGTCTAAGTCTATAAAAATATTAATGGATGATCTATTTGCAATAGGGAAATATTAAATAACTGATATGAACAATAACTAGAGTACAATTTAATAAATTATGTTATTTTAGTAATAATGGGCTATAGTATGAAAATAAAAAATATAAAAATATAAAACATACCATAAAATAGGGAAAGAGCAAATATGGTGATGCAGAGTAAAATACACAGAACCAGAACTACACAATAATTACAACTATATTTTTCAATTGTTTAACATTTTTATTTAAACTTTTGAATTCCAGATTCAATCCCCTTCCTGGGATAGTAAGCAATCAGATATAGGCTATAAATATGTAATTATGTAAAACATCTTCATATTAGTCATTTTGTACAAGATTTGAATGAAAAAGTTAATAAGTAAAAAATAGACTGCTTCATTCTATAGTCAATCAATATCAATTCTTTCTCTGCATTCAGAAAATATGATTCATCATTTGTCCTTTGGAATTGTTTTGGACCATTGTATTGTTGAGAATAACTGAGTTATTCACAGTTCTTCATTTTACAATATTAATGTAACTGTGTACAACATTCTGGTTCTGTTCACTTCACTATGCATCAATTCATGTAAGTCTTTCTAGGGTTTTTTTTTCTGAAATCATCCTACTTGTCATTTCTTACAGCACAATTATATTGTTCCATTTTAATAATATACCACAGCTTGGTTGGCATCCCTTTGATTTCCAAATCTTAGTCATTTCTCTCTCTCTCTGACTTTGTGATACAGATCTAGTGGTGATATTGCTGGATCAAAGGGTATGCACAATTTTATGGCCTTTTGGATATTAGTACAACTATTTTTAAAAGAAGAATAAGGATAGAAAAGAAGGCAAGGAGGGAAAAGGAAGAAATAGAGAAGGGAAAAAAAGATAAAAAAGACAGAAGGGAAAAGAAGGGCAACAGGGCCAAAGATAAATAAATTTCATAGAGGTCTAGAGAACGACACAACAAAGGCAACTTGTTTACTGTTTGTTAATTCTTTAATTTCTGAATTGTTCAGAACTACATTTAGATAGAATTTTATTTCTAATTTTGTATGATTATTTGATCATTTGCTTTTGTTAATAGTTATTAAACTTAAAACTTGTTTCAGTATAAATAAAACAGTATTGGAGAGGACTTCAGCAACCATTTAGTTTTATCCCTCATTTTGTGTTATTGTTCAGTAGTATTCAATTTTCTATGATTCCATTTGGGTCTTCTTGGCAAAGATACTAGAGTGGTTTGCCATTTCCTTTTCCAGCTTATTTTACAGATGAAGAAACTGAGGCAAACAGGGTTAATGATTGTCCTGAATCACCTAGCTAGTAAGTGTCTGAGGCTACATTTAAACTCAGATCTTCCTGACTCCAAGCCAAGTCACTGCACCATCTAGCTGCCCCTCATTTTACCAACAAGGGGCAATTCAATAACTTTCTCAAAGCCAAAGAGGAGGTACAAAGACAGGGTTTGAGCCAAGATCACCTAACTACTATCAGTTTCTCAGTTTTTTATCAATTAAATGTCAATCTAAAAAGTACTAGCCAAGTGTAACTGACAGTAAAGCTAGAGAAGTCTTTCAAGAACATCTAGTCTAATCCCCTTATTTTATCCATGAGGACACTGAAGCCCAAGGGGTGAAGGGACAGACAAGGCAGGAATTTGACTAGCATAATAAGGCCATTAATTTTTGTGCTCCTAACATTTCAAAAAGGTCAACAAAAACAAACAGTTGCTTTTATTGACTTTACAGCTACAATTTGTTAAAATAATATTATTGTTTAAAGTTTAGCAAAATGCCTTTGATATAAAAAACCTCATTGTTCCTCTTCAAAAATGAAGGATAAGGGGTGGCTAGATGGTGCAGTGGAAAGAGCACTGGCCCTGGAGTCAGGAGTACCTGAGTTCAAATCTGGCCTCAGACACATAATAATTACCTAGCTGTGTGGCCTTGGGCAAGTCATTTAGGCCCCATTGCCTTGCAAAAACCTAAAAAATAAAAATAAAAAAAAGGATAAACAAGAAAAAAACTTTGGTTTCAAACCTATTTTAAATGACATCTGGGACACCCCCAAAACATCTAAACTTTTCACAACTTTTTTCCATTTATTCAACAAATAGCAGTTAGAAAAAAATCATTAGAATCTTTAAGGAATTGTGAAGTCTGACACCAAAATACACAGATGGGAACCATTTTAAATTATAGTATTCACTATGTGACTAACACTCAAGGAGAAAATGAGTCAGGGAAAATTTTTTTTTTAAATGAGGCCCAAAGATGATTTTTTTAAACCACCCTACTGTATTTGACAAATAGTATGGATTTTATGCTTCATCTAACAGTAAAGATTTTTTTAAAAGGTCAAGTCAATTTACATATTTTGAAAGTTATCATTTTACACCAGAAAGTACTTTCTGGGGACTAGTCATAAGTGGGAAGGAATTTCTGAGAAGTATGACTTAGGATCCTCATATTTATATTTATCACTGGCCAGTGATCACAGTCAAAGGCCCAATGAAGGGCAAAACTGCTGAAAGAATTAATTGAAGATTTTTAAAAATTGATTCTCCTGACAATTATCCTTTGATTGGATGACAAGGTCATAACCCTCTTTCTTTGTACTTTATTTTGACCCAGCTCCAAGAAGACTGCTAGCACTGAAAATTAAGGGGAAAAATACTTTTAGAATATTTGTTGTTGTTATGTTTGGTTTTTTCCAATAACATCTGATTCTCCATGACACCATTTGGGGTTTTCTTGGCAAAGATTACTGGAGTGGTTTGTTATTTCCTTCTCTAGTTCATTTTATAGATGAGGAAACTAAGGCCAAACAAGGTTAAGTAACTTGCCAGGGATCACACAACTAGTTAAGTGTCTGAAACCACATTTGAACTCATAAAGAATAGTAGGGCTGGCATTCATCCTTTGCACCACCTCACTGTCCCAATGTTTGGTATATAATGCCTAGGGGCAGCTAAGTGGCACAGTGGATAGAGTATTGGCCTTGGGAGTTAGGAAGATGTGAGTTTGAAGCCATTCTCAGATACTTGACTCTTCCTAGCTGTGTGACGTTGGGCAAGTCACTTAACTCTGATTACCTTGAATTCAGGACCATCTCCAGTCATCCTGATTCATATTTGGCCACTGGACCCAGATGGCTCTGGAGAAGAAAGTTGAGTCTGGTGACTGAGCACAGAACCCTTCCCTCAAATCCAATTCATGAGCTTATCACCTTCTAGACCTCATGGTCTTCTTAGAGAAGGATGAACAAACGCCATCATCATCATAATTGTATTCCTAAAAATACAATGGAAGAACTTTTTGCTTTCAAATGAAAAGATGTTTAAGAACAAAAGGCTTAAGAAACTCTTAACTCTTGAATACTGCCAACTTCAGAAAAAAGTATAGTAAAGGCAAAGCAATAGATCATGTTTCATTGATTGTTTAGAATGCTGAATGTATTTTAATAATGGTTTCTCAAATATTGATAAAACAAAGCAATAATAGTCATATTTTTGTAGGTTGTAAGCTCATTAAAAATGAGTAGCACCAACATGGTAGTTTACAGGCAGCATGCTCTGGGATCAACAACCTTTTAGCCTAAATTTCATCAGTGTAGATAAACAATGAGTGTGGATGCCACAGGATTCCAGCAGCAGCTCTAATTATAAGAAGGAAAAAGGAAAGAACGGAAAAGGCAATAGGAAGGAAATTAGGAAACCAAGAAAATAGAAGGGATGAGAAAAAGAGTCCAGAAAATAAGGAAAGCCACAGCATGCTGCCTCAAGAAGCACCAGTACTAGAGTTTCCCTCCTCTGAACAGCAGAGCTTTCAGAATGCTTGCTCTGAAACCACAGGGTTCCATAAAACATCTTAGTTTCAAAGTGCAGTAAAAGAGAATACAGTTCACTTTTGCTTTGCACATTCTAAAGCCTACCTTTACTTTAGCACTTAACAAAGGACTGGCCTTCAGAGGACAGAAAATATCTATACCCCTAACCCCCCCCCCCCCAAAAAAAAGTCTAAAATACAATAGTCCAGAAGGAAAATGGACAGAAGGTGAAATGAGATGGCAAGGGGAAGGATTCACAACTGATAAAGTCCAAGTAATTTTAAAATGCATTCATAATTTTTTTTAAAAAAGGTGATTTAACTTTCAAAAATAAGTGGAGAAGCAAGGGAAAAATCTTAATTTTTGAATTCAAAAAGATGAAGGAAAAAAACATTTTCTGATATATAATTGGCCATAAGAACAGCTAATTTTACTACTACAATAACTAAACCTCAAATTTAAGTTAATGTACAAAGAATGAATGAATGGCATGAAGAAAACTTGCTAAATAGTTTAACTAGTTAATTGTTCTAATAACTAAAACTAAAACTTAGGATAATTGCCATAAATAATTCAAAGTGAACTCAAGTGGAAAATTTAACATCTATTTAAGAAAATTATGTAGAGTTTAAGACAAGAAATGACGACAGCTTCAACATTAAAAGCTGCCTAAATTAAAACTTCTTAGCATTTCAGTGAATGACTTCTATAAATATTTTAACCTTAATCTATATCTTAACCCATTCGAAGTAGCCTTTTATATGTATCCTTGAATCCATCCCTTCCCAATCTTCTCCTGGTGCTTGTCCTATCAATCCTCCCTCTCTCTCTCTCTCTCTCTCTCTCTCTCTCTCTCTCTCTCTCTCTCTCTCTCTCTCCCCACTTGCTGGTAATTTTCCCCAATGCCCAAAAGCATGCTCAGGTCTAAAAAAAAAAAGAGAGGGAAGAAAGGAGAAGAGAGGGAAGGGGAGGGGAGGGGGAGAGGAGAGGAGCGGAAAAGAAATCTTCCTTGACTCTATCATTCCTTCAAGTTTATCTTCCTGTTTCTCCTTTTCAGTCAATCTCTGAAAAAGATTCAATCAACATTTATTAAGCGACTTAATTATTAAGTACTAGGCTTTGTGCTAAACTTTAAGGATATTCAAAAGAGGCAAAAGACAGTATGTGCCCTCAAAGAACAATCTAATAAAGAAGAGAAGTAAACAAAAAAAACACAAAGAAAAGCTATTTATAGAAATATAGGAAATAGATTGAGAGGAAAGCCCTAAGAATTAAGAGGAAGTGAGAAAACTGTATTAAAAAATGGAATTTTAGCTGAAACTTAAAGCCAGTAAGATCTTAGACAGAATCAAGGAGGGAGAAAAACTCAGATAAACCAGAGAAAATACCAGAAGTCAAGAACCAATGAGACAAAGTCAAAAGGTCAAGTGTTTCTGGATCAAAGGATATGAGAAGACTAGAAAGGTAGAACTGGCTGGTTATAAAGGTTTTGAATATGAAACTGAAGATTCTTGAGGAGTGCCATGGTCTGCCTTTCACTTCAGGAAAATCTCTTTGGTGCTGAATGAAGAATAGATTGGAAAGGGGAGAAAGTGGAGATAGGCCAGCCCACCACAGTCAGAGATTACACTAATCCAGGACTGCCCTTGAGTGATGGCGAGGGCAGGAGAGAGGAGAGTCATAGTCAAGAGATGATGCAAGGTGCAATCAACAACCACTGGCAAAAGCTTGGATTTGGGGTGAGAGACAGTGAAGAGTGAAGGATGACCCCCAAGATCTATAGCCTGAGAGGCTATGAACTAAGAGGCTACATAGAAGGGGGGAAGAAGAAAGATTAGGGTAAAATATGATGGGTTCTACTTTCCACACACTGTACTAAGTTTGAGTTATTTACTGGACATCCAGTTCAAGACATCCTAAAGGTAATAGGAGATGGGAGAGACTGGAGGTCAACAGAAGGTTAGGGTCAAATATGTAGACTTAAGAGTCATCAGCATAAAGAAAATTCATGGGAGTGGATAAGATCACCAAGTGAAACAGTGAAAAAGGAGAGGAGATGAGGGCCCTGAACAGAATACTGTGGGAATCCAAGGGGACAAGGGCATGATCTGTAGGAAGATCCAGTAAAAAAAAAAAAATTGAGAAGCAGCAATTAGGTAGGAAGAGAATCAGAGGAGAGAGTGATCAACAGTGTCAAAGGTTGCAGAGAGGACAAAGAGACTGAGGATAGAGCAAAGACTACTGGATTTGGCCACTAGTGATCACTTGATCATGAATAACTTTGGAAAGAGAAGTTCTGATGGAATGATAAGGTCAGAAGTCAGACTGTAAGGTGTTAAGAAAAGATGAAAAAAAAGTAGAGGTACCTATGATAAATGACATTTTCAAGGAATTTAGCTACAAAGACATAAGAGTAATGAGATGAGAGTAAAGAAGGAAAGATTGAGTAAGGGTTTTTTCAGGATAGGGAGCCAAGGGCTTATTTGTAGGTAGTTGGGAATGAGCCAGTAGACATGGAGAAATGAAAACAAGTGAAAGACCAGGGATAACGGGATCAATCTGTTGGAAGAGAAGGGAAGGAATGAACTAGCTTTGACAAGTTAGCTTGAGCCTACTTACCCTAGGAAAGGAGTCAGGTCACTATCACATGAGACAAAGGTGTGCAAGAGGAGAGTGGTAGAAGGCACCAGAGTGATTGTTGGTCAGTCATTTTTCAATTGTGTCCAAGTCTTCATAACCCCCAAATTATAGGGGCTTGCCATTTCCTTCCCCAGTATATTTTACAGATAAGGAAATGGAAGCAAACAGGGTGAAGTGACTTGCCCGAGATCACAGAGCAAGTGTCTGAGGTCACATTTGAACCAAGGAAGATGAGTCTTTCCAACTTTAGGTTTGGTACTCTCTCCCCTTCCCCGAGCAGCCTGGGGAGATGAAGAAAAGGGAGAAGAGGGAGCTCACAGGTGACCTCCATTTTTGTATGCTCCTTACCTTTACTTTCTCTTCTTCTACTCACTTCTCAATCCTTTGTTGTAATCTGGTTTTGGACCCAACACTAACCAACTGTCTCCAAGGTTAATACCAATCACTTTTAATTATTAAATCCAATTACCTTTTCTCAGTTTTCTCCTTGACCTGACTACAGGTCATTGCTACTGTTCATTACTCTTCTCTTCCACAGACTTCCATGACACCGCTCTAACAGGTTTTCCTGGCTATCTCTTCTCAGATTCCTCTGCTGAATTCTCTATCTTCTATGGCCTTAGAGTGAGTAGACTAGGTCCTGGACCCTCTTCTCTGCTCTCAGCAAATCCCATGGATTCCAGTATCATTTCTGCATCAATGTCTCCCCAAAGTTATATATAGGCAGTTCTAATCTATCTCCTATCAGCTTTCTGTGGGATATGTACTTGTGACTTGTGGAAGTTTCATAGGTACCTCAAAATCAACAATTCCAAAACTTAAACTCATGATCATTTCCCTTAAACCTATCATTCTTTCCAACATTCCCACTCCTGAAAGCAACCACTATATTTCTCAGTCACCCAAGATGGTGACCTCACTCATTCCTGATTCTTCCTTCTTCTTTACCTCCAGATATGTAGATAGACAATTGCTGAGTCTATTGGTTCTATTTCTGGACTCCATCCCCTTATTGCCTTATTGCCTGTTCAAGTCCATCAACTGGGGAATGGCTGAACAAGTTGTGGTATATGATTGTGATGGAATATTATTGTGCTATAAGAAATGACAAACAAGATGGTTGCAATCTATATTAAATTGCTTACCTTCTCAATGCAGGGGAAGGAGGGAGAAAGGAGAGAATTTGAAACTCAAAATTTTGAAAAACAAAGGTTAAGAACTTCTGTTTACCTATGATTGAGACTATCTTTTTCTAAAATGTTATCTAATATTTATATAGGACCTACTATGTGCCAGAGAGACTAAATCTTTGACAAATATTATCTCATTTGATCCTCACAATAACCCTGGGAGGCAAGTGTCCTTAAGTCTGGAATTCAGGCCAGTTCTAGCCTTCTCTCAGTCTTCTTTTCCATGAACTTTGCATCACAGTTACTAGATCACCACTCAAATTTTCTATACCTGGAATCCTCATTTTCATTTCTAAGGATGTTTGTTTTCCTTCAAAGCTCAATCCAGGTCCTACTTCCTACCTATCAGTTTTCCCATATTATCTCTTTTTCCTTGAATTCCACCTATTATTGCACTTTCTTAAAGTCTTGCCTGATTACCTCCTCAAACCCCATTGGTGCTCTTTCACCTCATTTTTTTCCTTGATTTATACTTATTCTTCCATTTTCTCAATGGAATATGAACTTCAGAAGGGCAGGAACCAGTTTGTTTGGGGTTTCTGTATCTCCCCTTGCTCATAGCACACATTAATAAATGTTTAATTAATTAAATCTAATTGAATTCCCTCTTATTCTAGTCATTTCAATCATGTCTGACTTTTGACTCCATTTGGGGTTTTCTTGGTAAAGATACTGGAGTGGTTTCCCAATTCCTTCTCTAGCTCATTTTCCAGATGAGCAATAGAGGCAAACAGAGCTAAGTGACTTGCCCATCTGTTACTTTATCCACTGTGTCACCAAGTTGCCTTAAAAATAATATCTACAGCTAACAGGAATATTTTAGTAATTTTTTTCATTCAAGTCTAAATCTTTTAGGGTTTTCCTGGCAAAGAAACTGGAGGAGTTTCCCATTTTCTTCTCCAGCTCATTTTATACATGAGGAAACTAAGGCAAACAGGGTTAAGTGACTTACCTGGGACCACACAGCTAGTAAATGTCTGAGACCAGATTTGATTTCAGGAAGATGAGACTAGAGGCATGGCATTCTCTCCATTGTGCCTACTAGCTGCCTGAATTCTCTCTGCAAAACTTAAAACTTAAAATTGTAATGCAAGAGTAAAAAAAAATTATTGGTGTAGAACAACAACATAACCTAAGCAAATGCTCAACACTCTCACTAAACTCTGAGCTGATTAGCAGTTTGGTTTGTCTGTGAACAAACCAGAAAGTTCTGTACTAATAATATCCATCCTGAAACAGGAAATATATACCCAAGGTCACAGAAAGCTCTGGAAGATAAAGAACAAGGAAAGCAAATTTACAATCTATGGTAGATGTTCTAGGAGAACTGTTACACAGACTTTCAGAAGTTTATACAACTCTATCTACTTGGCAGCACTGGAAGTATCTCTCTCAGGAGTCACCATCTCAATTATGAATTCTACTCAGCATTCACAAAAGTTTTGGATTTTTTTTAGATTTTTTTTTTTTGCAAGGCCGTGGGGTTAAGTGGCTTGCCCAAGGCCACACAGCTAGGAAATTATTAAATGTCTGAGCCGGATTTGAACTCAGGTACTCCTAACTCCAGGGCCAGTGCTCTATCCACTGCACCACCTAGCTGCCCCGAAATTTTGTATTTCTAAGGCACTGGATTGGATGTTGAGGTAAACAAAACAAATAAAACCCAAGTCTCTTTGGAACTAAAAGTTTAGGAGGGGAAGTGAAAAAGGGACTACTTCTGACCAAGACAATCAGGGAAGGTGTTCAAGGAAAGGGAACTTTCAACTACCACTTGAAGAATAAGAAGGATTTCAGAAATCAAAGGTCTAAGGGGAGGGCTTTCCAAGCATAAGGGAGAGCAGAAAATGAAACCTGGACAGAAAGAAAAGTAAATGGACTAGTGTGGTTGGATTACAGTATATGCAACTGAGAGAAAAGAATCCTACAAATCAAGAATTATCAACTTTTTAAAAGCAATGTGCCCAAGCTTCTGATACATGTTCTTTGGAGCTGCAGAGGTAAGAAAGATGTCCTGGTGACAGAAGTGTTGGCTGGTGTGATGGAAATCTATCTGGAGACTTAGATTCCAGTCCTGAGTTTGACACTAGATGTGTGACAATGAGCAAATTACAATCTCTCTGAAGCGTAGTTTTCTCGTTTGGGATTAATAAGACTTTAACTGCCTAATAAACATGCTTTGTAAACTATTTATCATTACATAAATCTGAGTTATTATGGAGAAGGAATGGACCCATTGTGTCCCACCTTGTCCCAATGTAAGGCTTTCCATTACATTAGACTGCCTTCATCAAACAGTAATTCAATGAACAACATCACCTAAGATTTTGGAGGCCTAGATTCATTCTGAAACCATCCCAGAACACCTACTGTAGAAAAGCCTAAAGTCTGAGTTAGTTCCAGAAATTAGAATTTTTTCTAAGTTTTTGAAACTCGGGATGATCTAAATAGACCTCCACTGACCTCTCTTACTACACGACTACCACCACCACCACCACCACCACAAGGCACTGACTATACTATACCTGGGACTTCATTAAGAGGTGGCCTTCTGGGATAACCCTATTCCAAACAAGTCAGAAACCCAAATCCATGCTATTTTGTTAAAACTTGGCTCAGGAGAGGTGGAGAGACCAGACTTTTCTCTTGTGGTGTCTCTGAATTATGCAAAGCCTGACAGAACTGAAAGCTACTATAGAAACTATCTACCTGGGGCAGCTAGGTGGTGACGCAGTGGATAAAGCACTGGCCCTAGTGTCAGGAGTACCTGGATTCAAATCCAGTCTCAGACACTTGATAATTACCTAGCTGTGTGGCCTTGGGCAAGCCACTTAACCCCACTGTCTTGCAAACCCCCCAGCAAAAAAACTATCTACCCTAAACCATTATTTAAAGAGAGAATATACCCAGAGAAAGAAAAGATCTTGGAAAGTAGAGGCGTGTTATCATGAAGCAGGTCACAACTAGGTCCCTAGGACCCAGACCTCCTGACTCAACATAGACTTCTTTCCTTATTTCACACTGCCACCAGAAAAAGAGAGTTCCTGCTAATTTCCACTAAACCAAGCTTCATCCTACTATCCAAAGAACACCTTCTCACATCCTAAACCACTCCCAGTTCCAAATATTTCATTAGGATATGGTAAGGAAAATCGTTCTTAAAAAATCCTCCAGATTTGCCCCTCAAGAGAATTGAGAGAATGGACCTCCTTGCTATGTTGGTAAGTTCTGCTGAACTGTTTCTCCACCCTCCCACTTTTTTTTAATCTTTAAAAGTAATGTGAAAATAAAAGATAACAAAAGGCTTAGGAATGTAAGAAGTAATAATAATAATCATTTCAGTATATTCACAGCATTTAATTTGCAGCATGATGCTGTCTATGTCTATAAAGGTCTCATCTGAGAATATTATCCGCTCCAAAGGGTTCAATTCTCAATCTCTGTGTGGATGATTCCCAGTCCTAGACTCTCTGCTTAAGTCCAATCACTAATTTCCTCTTAGACATCTTGGATCAAACAGATCTCAGTCTTTCCAGGCCCCCCCCCTCCAAACCCTCCCCCCCCTCTTCCCCATTCTGGCCACTAATCCAGCCAGCACCTTGCAAAGGTCTTCAACGCATATCCTGATTACTACAAGTCTTCTTTCTGGTTGGTCTTCCAGTCTGAAGTTTTTTACCCTCTACTGAGCTTCCAAAATAATCATCCTGACCTCAATAAACTCCAGTAACTCCCTAGAACCTCTGAGATATAAGTTTTGTATTTGTCAGCTGAATCTCTTCACAACTTCTCCCCCTTTCTGCCTTTTCAGAAACTCCAGCCTTCCTGCCATTCTCACACCTAAACTCCACCTCCACATTCAATGCCTTAACCACTGACTGTCCCTCAAGCCTAGACTGCTTGCCCTCCCTACCTGGCTCCTAGCTCCTCTGATCTTTAAAATTCAGAAAAAAATCCCAACTTCTTCAGCAGATGTTTCCTGGTCTGGAAAGTTCCCCTCCACCACCACCACCACCACTACTCCCCCCTCCTCATCCTCAACCCCTCCTGTTGTTGCCTTTTTCTGAGATCCCCTTCCACATACACAGAGTAAGTCTTGCTAACAAGACTGTATGGACTTGTCTCTCCTCCATAAGAACGTGAACTCTTTGAGGGTAAGGACTAGGTTTCTGTCCAATGTTTGTTCATTAGGGAGAACTTGCTGAATGAATTAATTAATCAAATATACATTTAGGCAAGTTAAGTAATGCACAACCAAAAGATTGGGTCATTCTAATTTGCTACAGCCTATCTACATGACTCAGAAGAATGAGTTACTAAAAATGTTCTATAATTCATAGACCCAACCTAAAAAGATCCATGGCAAAACATCACTATAAAGACTGAATCATTCTAAATTCAACTGAGTCATGGGCACATTGACAAGTCTCTTTCGTGTAGAAAAAAACCATCTGCCTTTAATCTGTATATCACTATGTTAACACGCCTTTCACTGAGAAAGATAAACAGGCATCAAAACTCCCACTTGGGAGTCGGTCAATATTGTCAGGCAATTAATACTGGGCAGTTATAACACTGCACAGACCACATATACAAACAAAATTTACCAAGATCATCAAGTGCAATAAGAAAACACATACACACACACACACACACACACACACACACACACACACACACAAATATTTAAAAGAGAGATGGCAAGAGTCAAACAAAATAGTTTATTACTGTACCCAACAACATTTACATTCAGTTTAGCATACTATACCCACTTAAAACTTTTAAAATATTTTGCAAAAATAAAAAAGCACCTAAGTATTTGAGATAATTAACTTGGAGATCTCCAACACTGATGAGAATGAGTTCTTTTATTGGCTTCGCTAAATCTTAGAACTGGAAGGGCCTTCAGAGGATACCCACTCCAGTCCATACCCCAAACAGCTCAACTCTAGACTCAATGATTATCTAAATCCAATCTCTCCACAAAGCATCTAAGGCTCCTAGAGATCACTAATCTATAGAGTCTTGCCTCAACAATCCTCTTAGCCAGCCAAACCTGAATACATCCCTGGAGATGTGGACCTTTCCATCTCCAGAATTTCTGCCCCGGGGCCCCAACCATTCTGATTGTTAACTGCCTCAGTCATCCACAGTGTCTTCTCTCCTCTAATCTACTTCCACCAGCTATGGTACCATGATCAAATCCATTCTGTTTCAATTCCTGGGAGGGGTAAATCAATAGACTTTCTTGTGGCCATTTTTACCATGCTTATAACTTTCCAAATCGAAACAGACTTCCCTAACTATAATTTCTGGGTGTATACAAATCTATCTCCCCCCCCCCATTAAAAGGCAAACTCCTTGCGAGCAGGCTCCAAGCTTTGCTTTGCTTTTTGTATCCTCTTTGATTAGTACAACATAGGCATTCAGTAAATCGTCTTAATAATTGCTCGTGGGGCGGCTAGGTGGTACTGGCCCTGGAGTCAGGAGTATCTGAGTTCGAATCTGACCTCAGACACCTAATACTTACTTAGTTGTGTGACCTTGGGCAAGCCATTTAACCCCATTTGCCTAGCCAAAACAATAATTGCTTGTAAGGTTATTTTAGTAGAAGAGATAACAAGTACTTATAAAAAATATACTTGGTATAAATATAAAGTTAATGAAAAATATACAAAATAATTCAATACAAGAGGAAGGGATCAGGAAAGGCTTCATGCAGAAGATGGTGTCTGAGTGTCACCTTAAAGGAAGAAAGGACCCTTCTGAGATGGAGGCAAGGGGAGAAGGTCAGTGCAAAGATCAGAACATCCTGTGTGAGGAACAGAAAGCAGTGAACACAGGTCTGACTGCAGCAGAGAACTCAGGAGAAAACGTATGTCCAATGGAGCAAGAGCTAAGATGTGAAAGGCTTTTAAAGCTACACAAAGGAAGCCCGTGGAGTTGGTTGAGAGTAGAGTCATATGTAAGATATATGCTCTTAAGGAAAATTCCTTTAGAAATATGTAGAATGGACGAGAATGGTGAAAAACTTAAGATAGAGGACAGCAAGTAAGAGGCAGTGATGATGAGGACCTGAACCCAAGGTAGCAGCAGTAAGCAGAGAAGGGTCTAGGTGTGAGATAGTTGGGAAGATTAAAATATAGAGAGTAACAATTCAAGAATACTGACTCGACATAATAAAGCACAAAAGCCAGGTAGTGGTGGGTCTTTGACAGAAATGGTGGGTTTGGGATGAGCAAAGAGCCTAGGATTTCATCATTAAGAAGTTTCTTCTTAGACCAAACCAAAATGTATTTCTCGTTTGATATTCCTTAGCCAAGAACTAGAGCTCTAATTCCACTCAAATAGAACAACTCTTCAAAGACTACAAGACAGTTATTAAGTCCCCCTTAAGACCATCTTCTTTCCAAGCCAAAAAATACCAGTTCCTCCAACCAATTCCCCTATGGCACAGGTTCAAGGCCTTTCATCAACCTCATTACATTCCTGTGGATGCTCAAACTTTAGAACTGGATACATACTCAATTACACAAAAAAAATCTAATCATTCTAAGTTGTTAACTTGCCAACTATATTATTTTCCAGAAAAAAAAATACTAAAAATACACCAGGTTTTTTTGGTTTTGATTACTTTTTTAAATAACTTTACCTAATTCCCTTTTTCTCTGGAAATCTGATGTCAGACAAAATTTCCAGAACTGAACATGAGATGGGATCGTTTTTGTTTGCAAAAGACTGCAAAATTAAGATTTGTAATAATAAAAAAGTATAGTAGTGCTGTATATGACATAGAGGGGCAAGATTCAAATCCCGATATTTCCACTTACTGCCTGTGTGACTTGGGTAATTACTTACCCTTTTGAGGCCTCATTTCCTCATCTACAGAATAAGAAAGACAGACTAGATGACATCTGGGCTTCATTCCAGTTCTAAATCTATGATCTTATGATTTCCTCATGCTTTAGAGCTACATGCTATTTCAAAAGCTTTGCATTTTATGTAAATACAATTTATATGTACAAGATTAAAAATAAAAGAAATGAGTTTTGGATACTTTACAGATACCATTAGAACTATTGCCTCTTACTAAGACCTGAATCTACATTTTATACTAATGAAAGACTCATTAGAAATTGATTATTAATAGAGAGAGATTAAAAACAACCATAATGCTACAAAATTTTTACCTTTCATTAAAGATAAACTGTAAAGGCTAGCAAATAATTTCATTGTCCAGTAATGGTATTAGTTTATCAACACATTTCAGAGTCACCAAAACTCAAATTTGGAAAGCTCCTCAGAAGTTCTAAGAAAGTTTCCACTAGCTTTAGAGGAGACAGGTTGTAGGAACCTCACTTAAACTCAGGAAGACTAGGTTTGAATCCTGTCTTTGATGCACTTGACGCTGTATTTGACCCTAGGCACTTCATTTCTAACAACAACCACAGGGTTAAATTCACAGGGTTGTATCAGGATCAAATAAGATGATGCACACTGAAGTCCTTACAACTTTATCTTTAAATGTCAGCTCCTTAAATGTCAGCTATATCCTCCCTGTAGAGCAACTATACTTGGAGAAAAGCCACTATATCTCCCAAGGAAAGTCATTCCGTTTTTAATAAGATGATTTGCTCATAATTTACTTAAATATACCTCTTTGTAATTTTCATCCTTCGCTCCTAGTCCTGAACTGTGGGGTCAAGCAGAATAAGACAATTAATAGATTTACAAACTCTTAATGTGCTTGTGGACCCTGTGCTAGGAGGTGAAGAAAATAAAAAATCTCCCTTGCTCATAAAAAAACTTCCCTTCTATTAGGAAAGACAACCTGTAAAGATAATAACAGATACAGAATAAATAAACATAGACTTGTTAAACATAAGGACGCTAAGGAGGGAGAGTTCAGGAAAGACCCATGTAGAAAGAATATGGTGCTTCAGCTGCCTCTTATTCCCTCCATCATCCAACAAAAACCTTCAAGTATTTGAGACAAATAACATCACCCCAAAAATCTTCTCTTCCCCATTCTGTATGCATGACCCCCAGTCCTTTTCTATCTTCAGAACATTCTCAAGCTTAGCAAATGTCTTAAAATTGAGTAAGAGATTATAGATATGCTCTGACCAGACAATGATATAACACAATTCACCCACTTGTCTCTCCTAAAGCAAATTTGAATATTTTACAGATACTATTGGAACTATTGCCACTTACTGAGACCTGAATCTTCATTTAATACTAAAAAAAATTCATTATAAATTGATTATTCATAGAGATTAAAAACAACTGTAATGCGACAAAACCTTAACCTTTCATTAAAGATAAACCATAAAGGAATATGCCTTTCCTGGCAGGAATCACAGTTGAATTGTTGAAATGAATTGACTAAAAGCCCCAGATCTTTTTTATATGAATTATTATCTAGTCATGCCTCCACATCTTGGACTGCAAAATTAATTTTTTTGAACCCAAATTAAAAGAATTTTACTCCTTATTCCTAGAAAATTTCTTATTAGCTTGGACAAAATATTCTAATCCAACACAATCCTTTTGAATCCTGTCTCTGACAACTTATGGTAACTATCCCTGCTAACTTTGGGTCATCTGAAAATATAATAACTATACCCCCTCTACCTTTATTCAAATCACCCGTAAAATTATTAAACACAAGTCAAGCTGACATTGTTAAGCTACCTTCTTTCAAGTTGGCAAAAAAAACCCAAATAACAAAGTAACTACTTTTGAGATCTGGACTTTCAACAAGTTTCTAATTTTTATAACCAAATAGTCTACCACTATAGAGAGGAGTAAAATAGTAACTCCTAAGCTTAACTCTATTTATCTCAACATATTTAGATAGAAGAAAAGGAAAGAGGGAGAAGAAAAGAGAGAAAGGAAAAGAGAATATCAAAACAAAATACAATTTAATTTACTTTCACTTAAGGAGGAGATGATATTACAAAGCCAAATACATGATAGAATTGTTTTAATGCCAAAAAAAGTTGAGAATCACTAGGCTAGGAAAAATACCAGTAATGTCAAACTATTAACTATATACATTATTGCTTCTCCAATTAATATTTAAAAAGGGATAGCTTGGAGTCTTACTAGTATTTAAGGCTTACAATAACTAGATTTTGTTTCTTAAATGAGTACTTTACTTGAGTATTTAATTTTTTAAAGTTATTACTTCATGGATACCTCAACAGAAGGTTGCAATATTCTTCTTTATTTCTTTTGAATAGATTGGAGTGGTAGTAAATGAGAATGTATATGATAGACAATTCATAAAAAACTTGCTAAATCATGAATTTATAGTGAAGAAACAATGAAGTGGTATGAATGAAGAATTCATATGTCAGATAGAGCCAAGATGGCAGAGTAGCAGGAAGAAATGCAGCCAAGCTCCTCCTTCTCCCCCCCCCAAAAATACTTCCCCCCACACAGATCTAGAAAACACACCAGACTAAATCCTGATCAGGAAATCCAAGAAAAAATTAGTCAATCTTTCCAGCCCAGTTTGGCATAGGAAAACAAAGAGGTCTGCAGACACTGGGGACAAGCTCTGGCCAGAAGTGAAGCATTCCAAAGCAGGGAGAGGCAGTGTACCAGGGCAAGAAGTCCCACATCCACCATCAATAGGGTCCAAACTGGTGTGGGGTGCATGGACAGGAGCCAACTGGCAGCTGTCACTCACTACCCAAGGCAGATTGGAGGAGGATACCTGTGCCTAGGGAGGGTAGTTTAGGATGAGAAATAATCCTGAGGTTTTTTTGGATACTGAACAAAAAAGTAAGGTCCAAAGCAGCTATGTGGCTCTCATCCCAGGACCAGAAACTCAGTTCTAGCCTATAGAGGAATAACCAGGGTAAGAGTTCCAGACCAAAGGGGAGGCCTCCAGTTCTGTTATTCTGAGTTTTCCAACTGGCTCATATTAGTGAATCTAAGAGCAATCTACTGAATCCCAAACAGATAAGCCTGCTGACCTAGTTGCCTAGCCCAGATTAGGAATTTGTAGAACTAGTTCAGGGGTCCAGTGATCAGACTTTGTCTTGAATTTGACCTCTTTGGGACTGTCCCAGACTGAACTGCCCCTGAGATCTTGGAATATAATACAACATTCAATGACCTAGGAAAGAAGAACCCAGGCATTCCCTCCAGAAATCTGCAGAGTCTGACCCCAATCCCATGTCAAGGAGGAGCTTGGAAGAACTAGCAAACTAAAAAATTCATATAAAAACCATTATGGTGACCTAGACATTCAAGATACAAACCCAGAAGAAAAGCATGACTCCAAAACTGTTACAAGCCGAAGCCTCAAAGAAAAACATGGCTTTGGCAAAGATTCAACTAATTCCTAAAAGAGATGAAGCAAGAGTTTTAAGAGTTTAAAATGTTTTTATAAATGAAATGAAAGCACTAGAGTAAAAAACTGGAAAAGAAATGAGAGCTATAGAACAAAAACTGGAAAGGGGGAAAGGAAATTAAGAGCTTGTCATAAGAGGTACAAAACCTTGCCCAAGCAACAAACTTCCTGAAAATCAGAATGTACCCAACAGAATCGAATGAATCTAAGAAACATAGAAACAAAGTCAAAAGACTGAAACAATAGAAACAAATGTAAGCTATCTCACAGCAAGTATCTCACAAGTTAACTCGAAAATAGATCAAAGAGAGAATTACTGGGCTTCTCAAACACCATGATTAAAAGGGGGGGGGGAATCTATGAATCTTATATTAAGAAATTACAAAAGAAAATTGTCCAGATCTTTTAGAACCATTCACATTTCCTTCTCCTCTTCTTTTACAGATGAGCAGCTGAGGCAAACAACATTACCAGTATCACCCAACTAGGAGGAACCTGTCATTGGATTTGATCTTACGAAGATGAGCTTTCCTGATTCCAGGCCCAGGGCTCTATCCATTTCACCACCATCAGTCCTAGAATCAAAGGACAAACCGCAAGTAGAGAAAAATGAAAATAACTCACCAGTTACCTCCCCCCAAAAAAACCCAAAATCAAAGTCCCCAGGAAATTATTCCTAGTCAAAAAAAGAATACTTAAAACTCTGAAACTACGTACTATTAAGGATGACAGAAGGAAGACTAATTGAAAACTAGGCCTGGCAGTAATTCTTGTCATGTCTCTTGAAAGGTAGAATGGAAATCCACCTTAAGAATACATTGGAATACTATTTATTATGCAACAAGAAATGAAGAGATGGTTTCAGAGACACTTGAGAGGGCTTATATGAACTATGTGTAAGACAATGACCAGAAGCACAAGAATATAATAATGATTATCATATATAATGACAAAAAATCTTGAAAAATTTAGAAATGCTAACCAAAGTAATAATCCCCCATGACTCCAAAAGACTAATGATACAAAATGCTACTTACCTCCTAATAGAGAAGTGAAAAATTCAGACTGCAGAAGGAGAAGCAGACTTTTTTTAAAACATGGTCAATTCAGCAATTTGATTCACAAAATTTCATGGTTTTATATGGGGCTTTGTTTTGATTTTATTCTCAACAGGGGAGTGAAGAAGGATAGAAAAGGTAGATTTTTTGCTGATTAAAAATTATTTTTAAAAATCCATACATCCTAAAATCATAGACTTAAGCCTGAAAGCTGCCTCTATAGCCATCTAATCCAGGTCCCTCATTTCAAAGATGAGGAACTGAAGTCTAGGCCTCCCTGGGTTACAGCTAAGTGATATGTTTCAGATCACTCAGAGCTCCCAAGTGTCTGGCTCCAAACCTAGAAGTGGACTATATGGAGTCCGAGTTTGACTGATTTGCATTCTATGCAGAAGGGATATTTATTCTTTTAGAACATGTCCTGTAATAAGAGGAAACGGGCAGACCTAAAATCCAACTATAGCTAATCCAAAAATATAGATAATCCATATTCAACCATATATATATATATATATATATATATATATACACACACACACACATATATACACATATATATCACTCTAAAAATATTTCACTTTTATGCAGTGAATATTAGATTGTATCATCTCCCAACCAAAATAGAGCCTATCACCTGAAATAAAATTTTTTCGAGTTTTCAATCTCAGAATTCTTCTAAACAGATGCTTAGTGTGTCTCCTACCTATTTATATCAACATTTCCAAGTCTGGTATCGATAGTCTGTAGAGTTAAAAATGTTTCTGTTCACATTATAAACATTCTCTTTGAAGAGATTATAATTTGGGTGTCAGATGTGCCACAAACTGAGATTTAGAAGACTATAAATGTTTCTATTCCACTGTTTTGAGCTTAAGTTGAATTTTTCACTGTCACTATTAATAAGAGAGAAACATGTTGTGGGTCTCTTTTTCAGATCTATTAAAAACTCCCATTGGCTGTATACGTCTAAACACTGTAAGGCAGTGTGTGGACTTTGACCCCACATCTGAATCAGTAGAAACAAGGACTAACTGGGCAAAGTAAAAGAATCATTTAAATGAACCAGGTTCAAATTGTAATCCTCTTTCTTTGATGACCTTGACTACTAACCTTCCTAAAGTGAACTTTTTTAAAGCAAGCAAATAAAGATAACAATTAAATGATGTGTATCTGGACCATGAAAATCATAAAAACCAACAAACTAAAAATAATGGAGTGATAACTAAAACAAATACTGCCCCCTCCCTGTACCTGTTTCCTTATCTGTAAAATGAGACGAACCAGATGATTTCTTGGGCTCTTACAAGTTTAGGTCTATAATCTTCCAGACATACTTCATGTGAATAGTTTTTAATTTCCTGGAAAATAAAATTATGTAAAAATAAAGACAGTAAATGGTACTTAGACTGCTATTCCAAGCTTCATAATACACCCTCAGAAGAATTAGAAACAACACAAATTCTCCCATCTATGAAAAAAAAGCATAAAGAACTTCCTTATGTGGGTTCCTCTAATCCACCTGCTGGAGAATTAGTCATTATTATTAGCAACCACTTCTGCACTCACTCCCCCTAAAAAAGGAAATAATCGGGGCCATTACTTCCATGGAAAGTTTACAAGACATCTGACGCATTTTTTAAAAATAAATCACTAGATTCACTAAACAGCTCAAAAACATATAATGCAGCATCATATATGGACTATGAACTAATATATGCCCTCCGAGGATGAACTAATATTTTTAAAAGCAGTACTTTATTTTGTTTACCAATTAAATTACTAGGATTTAAGAATAGAGCAAGTCTTTTACAGGCTTCTGTCACACTAAAAAACGCAATATTGCAATACTGCACCAAGGGTGAACCATCAAATGAAAAATGACAGCAACAAAATTCAGCTACGTTGCTTTCCCCTATCATTTGCAAATAAAATAGCTTTCAGCCCAACAGCCGAAACTCCTACTCAATAAAATACAACACACAGCCTGAGATCTCAATATCTACTATAAATTACAGGAGTTTTCCCCTTCAATATTCCTTTATTTCAAACACTGACTGGAAGTACTTGGTTAAGATATAGGGTGTTCCAAAAGTCTTAGGACCCCCTAGGACTTAAGAAAGAAAGGTTATTTTAAGTCAGAATTTAAACTTTGCTGCTGCCTCCAGCTTTTGCTGCAAGGAAATTTCTAGGTATTTTTTTCAACTTTAAAGGCGAGTCTCTTAACCTGCTATCCAAGAACCTTTTACTAAACAAACAAATCACAACTGTATTTCAATATGACTGATTTTCTTTGTTATCCTGCATTTTATGCATTTAAGAGCATTATTCTGAAAAGCCATCCATTTTTTACCAGACTTCCAATAAAGGTCCATGATCCAAAAAGTTTAACAACTTTTGCTCCAAGGTCCTTTAATCTACGACACTAATAAAAGGACACAAACTGTAAACTCTTCAGAAGGACCTAGACCTAATTACAACTGCAAGATTATCAATTTTTCCCCCTCACCTTACCTACGTGTACAGAGAACATCATGTAATGAAAACCGAGCTCTGACGCAGCAAGTAATGGACCAGGGACAAGGCCTAGAGCTCCTGCAGTGATGTTGTTTCTCTCCACCCAGATAAAGTAAAATGTTAATGACAATGACCAAGTGCTTCTCCCTGGTAAATGTGAATTTAACCTTATAATCAAAAAAAAAAATATGAGCTGGTCTAAAATACATGCTTAAGAGCCTGAAGAAATCAATTGATCTAAATGAGGTTGGCACAGCTACAATCAATGTACTATAATCTTCCTCTCCTTTTAATTTCTGTATTCTTTGATTTTCACAAGAAAACCAAGCAAAATACAAAGTATTTCAAAAATCTCTATATTTTCTGATTAAAGGCACCTATGCCCCCCCCCTTTACTCTCACGTTAAAGCACAGAAGAGATTACAACGACTGAAAATAAGCAGGTTTAAGCCTGAAGGATACCAGTGCAAAATTTATAGGTCGAATCAACATGTAAATTTATTTACAAGGCACATGCCTATCAAATCTCTGTTGCTCCATCTTGTTCCCAACCAGATTGCTGTGACCTGAAAAGCAGATATGGATTCTAACCTTCACCTGAAGTCAAGAGTCACTTATCCAATGGGTGCTTAATAAACGATGGCTCCCTAAGGAGATTGCAAAAGGACAAGCTATTCATTATATAACACTTATCACATAAATATCTTCAATTCCCACTTTTCTTTTACGGTATTTTCCTTGCTGAGACCTTATTTCTGCAAGATCTCCGTGAACAAGTGTTTACAGAAATAAATGCTCGTCTGTTTCTGCCCAAATGTTTGCTTCCATTGCTACGAGCATTAGGTTACAAAACATACGTGGCAGAAGAAATGTTTGTTCCGGGACAGAACATGACCCAATTTTTTTCTACTTCGGAGTTCCACAGAACAGCTTCTAACTCCACCACGTACATTCCTTTTCTCCTCTATAACTCCCCCAACTCATGACCTGCGCATTTTCATGCTGTATAGAAGGAGGGAGAACTTTTTTTTAGTGATGGACCTACCAAAAGGTGAAATTGTGAGAATTTGGATAGGCCAACGAGTTGAGAAAAAAAAAAGCTAATCTGAAATTTGCTCAAGACTCCTTTGAATTATATAGTCCACCCGAAACTGCGGTGAGGCTTTTCCGAAGACGTGTGAAGACACGTCTGAAGCGCGGGGGCACGGTCTATGCAGGCACACACAAGTACGCCTGGGCTCTCTCGGTGTGGACCTGGGCATCTGTTCCACGACACGCTCCACGCATCCCGACACACGGCTCTGCACGGCCACGCGCGCACGTCCACACGCAGCCCCCACGGGTATTAGCGGTCCCCCACACGCGTCACGCAGGGGCCAACCTACGTTTCTGACACGTGCAGCCTCTTCCTTCCCGGGGGTCTCGGCGTCTCGGGGCTCCTGCCCCGACCTGGTCGGAGGAGCGCACCTCGCGGTCCTCGGAGGCCGCCGCCGCGGTCCGGCCCGCGCGCTGCTGCCCTGCCCGCCCGCGGCTGGTCCGAGGCTCCTCGGGGGAGGGGGGAGTCTCCGCTTCAGGCACCGGCGCCCGCCCCTGCCCGCCCCGAGCGCTTCCCGGCGGCGCGGAGCAGCGCCTGGGTCCGGGGCGGGGGAGGCGGCTGCGCTCCTACCTGGTCCAGTCCGCCCGGGAGCCGGGGCCGGGGCCGGGGCCGGAGCCGGGGCCGGACCCCGAGCCGGACCCCGAGCCCGAGCCGGAGCCGGACCCCGAGCCGGAGCCCGAGCAGGAGCCGGACCCCGAGCCGGACCCCGAGCCGGAGCCGGAGCCCGAGCCGGAGCCCGAGCCGGAGCCCGAGCCGGAGCCGGAGCCCGAGCCCGAGCCGGAGCCCGAGCCGGAGCCCGAGCCCGAGCCGGAGCCCGAGCCCGAGCCGGAGCCCGAGCCGGAGCCGGAGCCCGAGCAGGAGCCGGACCCCGAGCCGGAGCCGGAGCCGGAGCCGGAGCCGGAGCCCGAGCCGGAGCCCGAGCCGGGCCCCCGCCCCCGCCCCCGCCGGGAGCAGAGCCCCGCGGACGTCAACGCGCCCTCCGCTCCCCCTCCCGCGGCGGGCACGTGACTCGACACGCGTCAGCTGCACGCGGGTCCCATCAAAACAAAAACAGAGGCCGGGCGGCGGCGGCGCGCCCGGGAGGGACCGGGAAGTGGGGGGCGGGGCGGGGGCGAGCGCCGGGCGGGAGCGCGCCCGCGTGCCCGCGCCGCCGCCGGGGAGAGACGCGGGCCGGGCCGGGCCGGGCCGGGCCGGGCCCCCGGGGCGGGGGGCCTGTTTACGGGACAAGCTCCGCCCGCCGCCTCCTCTCCTGCCGGGAAGCTGCCCCCAGGGGCCGCGCCCGGAAACCGCCGCCGGGGACTGGGCTCCGGGGCGCGCGTCCCCGCCCACCCACCCGCGGCGCACCCCGCTCCTGCGTGGGAGCGGCCCGGGCCGGCCCCGCGGCCGCCCGTCGTTCCCCCCTGACGCAGCCGCTCGGGGCTGGGCCCCCGGCCCCCCGACCCGGTGGGCACGGCGGGGCAGGGCGGGGGGCGCAGGGCAGCCCCGGCCCGGCCCCTCGGGGCGCGGAGGACCCCGCGGGGCTGCGCCAACTTCCCACCCGGCCCGGCCCACGGACAAGTCCAAGTTGTCCTGCGCGGGATCCCGGGGCCGCCCCGCGCACCTGCTACGCGCGCCCCCTCCGCGGCACAGCCCGCGCGTGGGGGGCCCGAAGCGGGGCACGGTGCGGACGCGCTCGGCCCGAGAAGCCCCCGGGAGGCGCGGGGGCGCCACCCCGCAGCGCGCCCCTCCCGCGCCGGGCCCGGGCTGCCACGGAGGTCGCGGGTGGGGGCCGCGGCTGCCCGCCCCGCGGCCCGGAGGCGGAGGTGGGTCCTGGAGCCGCCGGCCCGCCGCCGCCCCTCCCCCTCTGTTTACCTCAAGTTTGAATTTTATCTGCGCAACATGAGCTGGAATGCGGACATCGCGGGGGGGGGGGGGGGGGGGGCCGAGCCGGGCCCCGCAGCCCCCGGCCCGCCGCCCCCTCCCGCCCTCGGGGCCGCCCCGGGGGGCGCGCGGGAGAGGAAGGGGCGCCGCTCGGCGCGGGGCGGGGGAGCCCCCCGCCGGCCCCACCCCTCCCCCATCGGCGGGCCGCCCGAGACCCCCCGGCCCGCGGCCGCCCCTAGCCGGGCCGGCCGGACGGCGCAGCGGCAGCGCCCGGCCCCGCCGGGCCCGCCCGGCCCCGGCCCGCCACTCACCTCTGGGGGGCCCGGCGGCGCGGACGCGGGTGGGGGGCGCCGAGGCGCCGCGGTGGCGGGGCCCGGGCACAGGTGCAGCCCCGGCGGGCCGGGCAGGGCGAGGCCCCGGGCGGCCCGGCTGCTGCGCACGGACGTGGCGTCGCGGCTCCGGCTGCGCCTCTCACTCACTTGTTTGCGTGGCCGCGGGCTCCCACTGCTCTCCGCTCCACGATGTTGTTTCATTATATCATGTCCATCATGTGACACCGGAGAGGCCTCTCTATGGAAACTTAAAGGGGGCTCCCACGTGACTGCAGCAGCGCCGGCGGCGGCGGCGGCGGCGGCCCCACGAGCCCCTCGCGGCACCCCCAGGGCCGGCCGGGGCGCCCCGACGCCCCCTGCCCCGCTCCGGAGCGGCCGGGCCGGGCGCCCCGGAATCCTTCCGACACTCGGAGCCCACGCGCCGCTCGGAACGACATCTCAGTGTTTCCGATCTCACGTCTCCCCAGCCCGGGCGAGCTCCCCCCGGCACACATTTTGGAAAAAAATTAAAAAAATAAATAAATAAAACAAAGCACCCCAAAAAGAGGACTTTGGCTGCCCCTCTGCTCCTCCGGTCCGGTCTGTGGAGCGGCGACATAGGCACCAGCAGGACCGGAGCCCCCCTGGCCGGGCTCCCTGAAGCGCACCCCAACCCCATCAGCAGCCCCACAGCCTTCCACAATTAGAACCCCCCCCCCCGTAACCGTGTCGATGATGCAGGAGGGAGGCCAAAGGCAATGCAGTTTTTTTTTTTTCCCCTCTTCCGCAGCTAAATTAGGGTTCGGGTGCTGACAGCGGTAAAAACTTGTTTGTGTCAGGAAGCAAAGTTCTCAGATGTGACCCGGAAGGTAGAGATGAAAACTAAAGGTGTCACTTTGGGGGGGGGGGGGGGTTCAGTTATTTTTTTGGTCATCTTTTATTCAGACTAGAGAAAGGCGTTCCTTTTGTAAAAGACCCGGGGTGCCTTTGTGGGAGCGAAACGTCGTTCTGGAACTGTATTTTTGTGTAAAGCTCTCATGCTAGATTACCGCGAAGTCATGAGAAATCGCATCTAGGCTAGATTTTGGGGGAAGCGACGTTGAAACGGTGAAAAACGTAGTCAGTCATCTCGTCGTTCTCATCCATGCTTTTCTAATATGTCACTAAACTTCACTTTTTTAGTTCTCGTATGTTCTAACTTGGGCAGAGGAAAATGGAGAGGGGGAGAAGGAGGAAAAAAAAGATGGAGAAGAGAATCTTTTCATAAAAGGAGACTTTGCTGTCAGTGATGATACAGGAAGTTTAGTTTCACGTTTTCTTCTATTTGCTGGCTCACAGATTTCTTGTTACCTTTTATTTTCTCTCAAATAACTACGCACTGTCAGAAAATTTTCCCGAGTCCCCAAACCTTAGAAAGAAAGTCGCCCCCGCCCCCACCCCGCCATGGGAATTAATGCCCTAACGTCTTGTGTATTTTGTCGAAGAGAAATAAAAATTCCTTGCTTGGATGGCCGGAATTATGTAAAACTTCGCAGAAACAGTGAGGTGGCGAAACTCTGGAGCATCCTTTCTCCATTTTCCCCTCAGGCTGCCTTTGTCCTTATCCCATTTCATATCAGTGATAAAACTTTTCCATTGCACCACTTCATAGCCTACAGTGTTTCCCCCAGGTTTCCCCCCTCCCTAATTAATGCTTTCCTTCCAGAGTTCTAGCCCTCTTCCCTCTCTCCTGGCACCAAACTGGAAGACTTTCGCTCTAGCACCTTAACTCTGGTCCCTCCGAGCTCTCCACTGCCCCTTCTCCCTCCACCTGCGCATCCTTTTCCAGACCTTCTGGTCTCACCTCTGCCTCCCCCCACCTCCATCATCGAACCTCTCTGCCTTTCCTCAAGCGTCATCCTTTTTCTTAGTCACCCCCTCCATTTCCTTGCCCACCACTATTTTCGATGAAGAGACCCCAGGTCCTACTGGGGTTCCTGTTCAGAATGCCCTCCAGCAGGTCTTCATCCATCGTGACCCCAATTGCCCATGCCCCGTGTGGATCACCGCTCTCTCCGGCCCCACCTTGCCCCCCCGGAGGTACCCAGGGAGCGGGTGCTCGAGAAGCAGGGGAGTGGGGGATTCCCTCCTTTCTACGTCTCCTCCTCTCCGCCCCCCGCCCTCCCTGCGTTGCTGCGCTTCCTGGGCCACCGGGTTTGGACTACTGCAGCAGCTGCCGTTCTGCTGTGTCATGGAAGGAGGCAGCGGCGGTGGCAGGAGCACAAGGGGGAGGAGGGGAGGAACCTGATCTCCGGGACGAGCTCCCCCAGAGCCGCCTTAGAGCGGGGCGGGTGGCAGCCCTCCTGCCCCGGGGGACACCCACCTCGGGGACCATGGTGAGTAGGGCGGCCCAGGTGGGAGATGGGCAGGGGAGCAGGGGCGAGCGGGCTTCCCCAGCGGCCCAACTGAGATGGACACTGAGCTCTCCAGCTTGAACCCAGAGCCGGACCACGAGAGGGGATGATGCGCGGCCTGAGATGCCTCATCAGCACAGTTTCATCTTATCCCATCAGCCCCGGCGCGCTAGGTGAATAGGCGGAGGAAGCACCGAATTCCTCTAGACGGAGGCTCTAGTTTGGCTACACTTGTTTATAATTTGCCTTGCCTGGGACCAGGGAAGGGGATGGAATGGGAAATCTGCCCAACCTCACTTTAGCCCCGAAAATAATACTCTTGGCCCACCGCCTGAAAGAAACAGCCTTTGGTGCTATTAAACAATCGATAAGAAAAGCCTCACCGACCCCCTTAGCTTCTATTTGGGAAAGTATTGGGTTAAAGGAGTGAATTCTCCTTCATTAGTCTGTTCCCTAACCCCTAGCAACCTCACCGGTTCACATGTAAAGTCCAGAGAAACTTAAAAACGCAGCTTTCCAACACTGTCCTATACCACTCAGGAAATTAAGACACCCCCAATAAAAGATAATGCATTTAAGAAGAGGCTGGAGCCATTTTATATCCTTCATCAGTGCAATTACAATAGTCTTTTTTTATAATTATCGATTTCTAGGGCACCCTTCACTCAAAAATCTCAAACCTCTTTTAGAAGCATTTTTAAGTTTCATCCAAACATTTAACATAAGATTAAAGGGATAAATTGCAGCACTAAAAAAAAAGCCTCAATTACTGCCTCAAAAAGTAAATGCTGGAGGTAAAGAGGCCCCGTATTTTAATCACTGTTTAAGACTGATCAGTATCTTAGGGGTGAGTATTAAAATGGATGTTATTTCAAAGCTTTCTTATTTGTTTTCTTTATTAGTTTTCTTTATTTGTCTCATGGCTATGGACAAGCAGACCAGACTGATGAGGTTGCATACTTAATTTGTCAAGGTAGATTGATTTGTCTTCAAGGAATTCAGAATCTTAGGAAAACAGATCTAGAGCTGAAAGCTTTCTAGCCCAAATCCCTAATTATATAGGAACAGAGACCCAGGTGTAAGAAATGGGATAAGTCTTTACCTAAGCTATTTTCTTGTAGTTCAAGTCAACTCAACAACTATTTAAGCTCCTAATATGTGCAAGTCAAGGCAAAACAATAAGCACTAATTATGCTCCCATGTTATACCATATGCTATCCTAAGTGCTAGAGATGTGGGTTGGGTGGCGGGAGGGGGTGGGGCTAAAGTCCAGTCCCTGTCTTCAGTGGGGGAGACAACATGCAAACAAATATATACAAATATATATAAACACACACACACACACAGACACGCCTTCTCAATACATTAGAGGTAGTCACAGAGGGAAGGCACTAGAATTTAAAGGGATCAGCAAAGGCTTCTTGTAGAAGATGGGATTTATTATTTGGGATATGAAGGAAGCCAGGAAATAGAGATTTGGAAGGAGATAATACCAAATTATGGAATAGCAACAGTGCTAGGTGTTGAAGATAGAAGGATTAGAAATGATAATGTCCTTTACCTTGCAATGTTTATAATAAGAGAACCCATAGCCCACAATGCCATATGGGAAAAGGGGGGGGTTAAATGAAGTGCTATAAGAAAAATTTAAAGATCACTTTTAGTTGAAGGAATTAAAGAATTAAAGAAGATGGCCTTCAATGAAGAAAGGAAAATAAATTTTTGTGATAACTGAAAACATTTAATGAGTCTTAAGTTTTTATATTTTTGAAAAATATAGAGTCTCACTGTCTCTCTTTTTCTCTTCCCCCACCCCTGGCATTTGGAGTTAAGTTTCTTGCCCAGAATATCACACAGCTAGTAAATATCTGAGGCTGGATTTGAACTCAGACCCTTCTCATTTCAGGGCAAGTACTTTATATACTTCTTCAAGCCACTGCCAGTTTGTTTCTTAAAGGGCAACTCACATTGAATCTCAAGAATTGAAAGCAACTTCAGAAATAATACAGTCCAACCCATACTTGGAGTTTGAATTGCTCTAAGTCATACCCAATAAGTACTCATCCAGCCTTCACTTAGGCAGCCAATGGCAGCTTCCTCCTGACCTTCCCCCTCCAAGTCAAATTATTCTATTTTTTTTAGATAGTTCTATTGGGAATTATTTCCTTATATTGAGTTAAAATTTGCAATCAATAGATACTAGTTCTTCCCTCCAAGACCAAGTAAAACAAGCTTAATTATCTCTTCCAAATGACAGCTTTTCAAATAATTTAAGAAAACAACAATCTTTTCACCCCTTCCCCCCAAAAAAATCTGTTCTAAGTCATCAATATATTTCTGTATCCTTTAATTCACAGCATTCAGCATGTGCTGGTGTTTAATATTTGTTTAATAAACTGAATTGAACTCATTGTTCTTTATACATGGGTAGGTAGTTTCTGATGTAATGCACTTATTTAATTAGGGGGAAGAAAAAGATCTTTTGAAGTAGATTTATATGATGAAATGGAAAGAGCACTGGCCTGGAAGACAGAAAACTTGGGTTCTTGCCCTGACTTTGCCTCTCATTTTTCACTTAATTCACTTAACTTTTCTAAGCCTCAGTTTCTTCATCTGCAAAACAAAGGACTCAAACCAGGTAGTTTCCAACTATCCTTCCAGCGTTTACATTCAATAGATATCATTGACCTGACCAAGTCTTTCTTGTCATATGCTTTCAACTTTACCAGGATCTAGCCATATTTATTCTTTTCATATATAATTTTATAGTCATATCCAACTCAAGAAGGCCTTTGAAGGAGTAATAATGGGGAAGAATTGGCTCCCGACACATTTTTTTCATGTTAATTGCCAAACCATCACTCTGAGTGTATTGTATCTCAGTGCCCTTAGCTAAAGCAAAGGTGATTATTGTAAAAAAGGTCAGGCTAGGAAATATAAAAATTTAATCATCATATTTTACAATCAACAATTATGACATATCTAAATTTTTTGATAAGAATGATAAAGTGGCTACTAAGGGAATTGAAGCTACAAATTGAGCCCTCAAGAAACATCATCTATTTGAAAAGCCAATAATCCTGCTAATAGAAGTAGGATAACATTTTCAGTTCTGGTCTTTAGAGATTTTAGGGTTTCAAATATTGCCCATGGGCCTAATGTTTATTATCAGGGAATCTGAACTTTTACAAAACCAGTTCATAATCTACAACTCTGGCCATCTCTATTATGGGAATGTAGCAGTTGACTATTTCCTATCATTCAGACAGGTTTTCTCAGTTGAAGGCACTAAATTGTGGAGCTCTTTACCTGGAGTTGTTCAACAGAAATTGGAAATTGAACACTTCGAAAAAGATGCAGTCACTTTGGCCTTTGAATGAGTAAACCAAAAAATGCAGATTCACATGGATCTGGGTCTAGAACAAACTTGGTTCTAGGAAAAATAAAGTTTTTCATTTCTTTGTGTTTGCTTTTCCACTAAATATTGAGTTGTCCAAATATCCCAAGTTTCCTGAAATGCCCTTCCCCTGTCTCTGTCTTATCTAAATTCCATTCATCCTTCAAGGCATACTACAGATTTCATTTTGTTCATGAAGTTTTTTCTTATTCTCTCCAATAGACTTGAGCTCCTCTTCTTCTATAAGACATTTATGGATCTGATCACATATGTCATTTCCTATGTTATAATTATGTGTTTTTCTTATTTTTCCAACTAAAGTATAATGTTCTTGAGAAGAGAGTTTGTGCCTTGTCATTTTTGTGTCACTCCTGTACACCTTGAGCTTAGCACAACATGCTGGCCATAATAGGAGCTCAATAAATATTTGTTGAACCAAAGCACTTTGATGAGTAATACTCATCACTTCATCTTGTCATTATGAGTCATCATCCTCTTCTTTTAAGCCCAAGGTGTTGACAGAAATAGGAATTTGCCTTTCTCCTTCTATCTGACTCTATCTTGTCACATTTGGCCAGTTGGTGATAACTAAGACTATAGGAGAACCACCTTTGAATGCTCCCACCTCCTGTATTCACAATAACAGCTCCCAGGATTTGTGTAATATCAGTTTCTCAACAGTGGGAAATATGAAATGTGGAAGACTGATAATCTCTTAAAAACCCAGTTTGATTCTCAGCTTAATCACTGATATTTGGGAAAGATCCTACAGCTACAGAGAGAAGAATGCTAAAGGAAAATTCATTGGTATTGCTCAAACTCAGAGGATGGCAGAGCAGTCAAATAAGTAACTTGTTCTTTCTCCAGCAGAAGATCACTTTATGGCATTAGTTTTGCCCACCAAAATAAGAAACAAATATATTTAATTAAAATGATGGGATACATTTTTGCACATTTTATTAAAGTGCTACTGTAATCTCTTGTTATTTACTTTCAAAAAATTATACATGTAGATCATGTCACTGAGTGACTTTCAGTTCTGTGCTTCAGACACTATCAATCTATGTTTCATAGGACTCAAGCTTTATTTCTTATGTCAATTTGAACATATATTTGTATATATATATGTATATATGTATTATATATATATATATATTTGACTACATTTTACCTACTTTAGAATAGACCCTATATCTTCTTATTCCAGAATCTAATCAAGCATATTGCTTCCTTATTATATATATATATATATATATATAATGTATATATAAATATATGTATATATTTTTTTAAATTAGAAATAAAATTTTTACCACTAACATTACATTGTCTTTCAAATCACATTCTAATGAATATTCATTTATTCAATAAGCATTTATTATTAGGAATAATAAACAGTATTTATGTAGTGTTTTAATATTTGCAAAGTACTTTACATATAATATTTCATTTGATCCTTAGAATCCTGTTAGGTAGGTGATACTATTAATCCCATGATGAGGAAAGGGAGGTCAAGAAAAGTTAAGTGACTTGCCCAGGGTCACTTAGTACATATTTAAGGCATGATTTGGAAATAAATAAAATAATAATAAATAAAGAAAATGATTATGGAGTAATATAAAGTCAAGGTAGTGATTTGGGGGAAAATTTTTATTCTCAAATGATAAAAAAAAATTTCAGAAGAACAGGCAAAGTTAAGGAAAGCTTCATGGAAGAAGTAAAGCAAGAAAAAATGGAAATTATGAATCAAACATTATGATGTGCCTTTGAAATTATTCAATCTGAGAATGTTTCTATATGAAATGTGTTATTTTGATGCATATCATGAAACCTAAGAGATCATCTAATGTATAGATTAATATACCTCTTTGTTTGACAGTAGTTCAGTATGGAATCCAAAGTCATATAACACTGACTTAACGCTATTTTTCCTTTTGATTGCTATTAGTTTCATGTTTTCCTCCAAATAACTAGAACTTCAAAAAAGCTCTGTGATATCAATCACATTTCATATTTTTCTTCCCAAACTTAAAGACAAAAAGAACATACATTTAAAGCCATATTTAGAGTTCATCTTTAAACATATCTATTATCTCTCCATCCAACAATCCATCCATTCATCTATCTATTCCATTTAATGGGGCATTCAATAATGAGCTTTATAACAGAGGACAGATATTTAAAGCTTATCTTTTAAAAAGAACAGGGCTAGGTGAAGTAGTGGATAGAACACTGGTCTTAAGAGTCAGGAGAATGGGAGTCTGAATCCATTCTCAAACTATTGACTCTTACTAGCTATGTGACATAGGGTAAGTCCCTTAACCCTGATTGCCTTGCATTTAGGACTGTCTCCAGTTCTTATCATATCTGGTCACCCGACCCAGATAGCTGTGGAAGAGAAAGTGAAGCTGGTGACTTAGTACAGCTCCTCACTCAAATTCAATTCATGTGTTTGTCATGGCATCACCTACCTCGATGTCATGGTCTTCTTCAAGAATGAAGGACAAACATCATCAAAAAGTTGACATCATATGCAGTCAGTTATAAATCCTATCCTTTCTTCCCCCCAATATCTCTCACAATTACCTTTTTTTGGTTCTTCTTGTTATTAATATAGTTCAGGTTCTATCATACTTCACGACTGTTTTCCCCATCCACAGTTTGTCCTTTGCCTGTTTCCTCATCAATTTGTTCAGTTCATTGAACTTGATTAATCTTCCTAGAAAGATGTCATTATGTTACACCATGCCCATCTTTTAGTCCATTACCTATACAATGAAGTGTAGATGTTTAAGCTTGACATTCAAGGTTTCTATGAGCAAACTTCAGCCTTTCTAGCATTATCTCCTATTCCTCTCATGCACAGATTGCCCCTTTTAGTCAATTTAACTTAAGTGTCCCCCAAATGCAATTTGTATTTTCTTGCTTTTGCTCATACCATTTAGCTCTGCCTAGGATGTTCTGCCCACTTACTTAGTTCTATCCAAAGTGTCTACATCCTTCAAGTCCAGATGAACATTCACCTCCTCCTGGAAAATCTTCCCAGATCTCTCCAGCCAGCAGTGGACTCTGAAGTCATGAAGTCATTTATTTTGTATCATATTCATTTGGCAATTCCTAGATTCCTTTGATGCCCAGCTCAGGATCCACCTCTTACATGAAGCCTTTTTTGATCATCTCCCTCCTCAGATCATGTATATCTTCCTCCCTGTTCATCAGGACATCTGTATCAGGACAATTTCATTTTTATCTTTGTATACTTAGTACCAAACACAGTGCTTTATGCATCACAGGTACTTAATGTTTGCTTAATTGATTTGATTATGCACAGCCTATTGCATTTCTTGTATTATGTCTATGTCTTCAAGATCAACCTACCTAAGACTAGAGAGAAGCCTCTATCAATAGGCTAGATACTAATTGATGAGTTTTTTTTGGCTAAGACAACCCATGAAACTAAGAAAAGTACAAAATGGCCTTATGTCCATATTATTCCCTCTAGGGTAGCAGAAAAGTGGTCAGTGAGTTCTAAGAATCAAAACATTTTTAGATCCTGGAGCACCTTGTTGCCTCATTGTTATATGAGGGAAATCATATCTATAAGGCCAAGGACTCCCACAGTACCCAGACCTTCACCAGAAGTTTTCTCTCTATTGATCAGACCAGGAGGAGGTGGAATGGTTCTGGAAAAGAAGTCTTTACACAACACTCCCCTCACTATAATAAACATAACGTGCAAGTCATTTCTCATGTATATGATGACATGGTCCTCTTCGATAATGAAGAATGAACATCAGATCCTCTATAAATGTTAATCTAACTGCTAATCCTCTAAATTAGGGATTTTATGCAATTACCAATTTGTTGACCTACTGCAGAAAGTGAATCATCAATATTGACATTTGAACCATAAATATAAGCAGAAGATTTCAGGAAGTTACAACTAAATGGAAGAGTGGTTCATAGATTTTTCTTGAAGAGGTAAAATGATTGTGTTGGTGGAGTTTGTTATCTTGTTTGTCCAAAGATAACAAGAAACATCATTCTATGGAGACCTTGTTCACTTCACATTTCAATGCTTATGATGAGCATGAGTAAAAAGATAAATGTGGAGATCATTTTAGCTTATGGGCCAATAGAATGAAGAAAGTTCATTGTCAGAGTTCTGTCACTTTAAAAAAAATTTTTTTTAATTTATTTTAGGCAATGGGATTAAGTGACTTGCCCAAGGTTATACAACTAGGCAATTATTAAGTGTTTGAGTCTGGATTTGAATTCAGGTCCTCCTGACTCCAGGACTAGTGCTCTATCCACCAGGCCACCTAACTGCCCCAAGTTCTGTCACTTCTGATCGAGACAGATCTCAAAAAATAAAAATGGACTCTATAAGTGTGGTCAAAAAAGGCAGAGTGTATATTAATAATTCTTTAGATTAGAAGCAAAATTACTTGGGTTTAAATCCCAGTTCTCCTATATACCATCTTTGTGACCTTGTACAAACCTCTCTGGGCCTCAGTTTCTTCATTTATAAAGTGATAGGGCTGGCTAAATCATTCAATTTTAAAAATATTAATGGCCTACTCTGTGCCAAAAACTATTCTAGGCACTGGAAATATGAAATCAAAACCAAACAAAAAAGTATCTGCCCTCAAGGAGCTGACAGATATAATATTTGTTTTATATGTATATATATATATATATATATATATATATATATATATATATTTTTATAGGGAAGGTTCAAAGAATTAGAGATATCTGAATAGGTTCCTTGTAGAAGATTGTACCTAAGTAATCCTTGAAAGAAATTCAAGATTCTGTGTGGAAGAACTGAGGACAACAAAGGCATGGATACAGAAAATGGAAAAATTCCTTCCTTCTCAAAATCCATGATCCAATGATTTTTTTTTTGTTACAGGAGAAAGAAATTCTACAAAGAACTGAACAAACAAAAACTCTAAATAAAATTAGCATATTTTTTATACTTTATTATTTGAATATAAAGCTAGGCATAGAGGAGTATGTTGAAAAAATATAGTAGAAAATATGGTTCAGCATCAAGAAACAAAATAGGTTAGAAGTTTATAAACAAAAAAAAAATTAGACCCATAAATCATTAATTCTTTTTTCAAGAAGACAGTTGGGAGGTGCTAGATATGGCAAATTCTGAGTAACCTCAACCTCACAAAATATTTAGATGGTTGCATCTTGAAAGACAGGAAATAACTGGTTATTGATGTGGGAGTCATTTCCAATATAGCTCCTTGTGCACAGGCAAGCTATCAAATTGAGCAAAGAACAAAATCCACACTACATTAGAAGGAAGAAGAAAATAAAATAATCAAACCTAATCAATTTAAACCAGATTTTTGAGAATGGAAAATGGATAAAGGAACAAACCTCAACACAAATTCTCATCATTTAATATGAATAGTTACTTGATGTAAAGCAATCACCACAGCCAGAAGGTCAGAAAGTACTGGAAACCAGATTGGCCAGTCAGCATTTCATCTCTGCCAAGCAGTGAGGTATGGCAACCTAAGCAATACTAATTTAAAATATAAGTTCATTTGTGAAATCTTACATATAAGGATAGAAGACAATTATAAAGTTAAAAACAGTATCACTTCATAAAATAGCTAGAAATGGTCAAAGGAAAAATAAATTTATAGAAAACGTGATATAAGACCCAATTAAGCCAGATCATCCAATAAAGATTTAAAGGTGAAATTCTAAGGAGAACAAAAAACATTGAAAATGGAAACAATCTGTAAAGTTGTCTTCAATGAACTATTTTTTCCATCAGTGATGGTGAAACTACAACATCTGAACTCTAACATCATAGTCCCCAGTGCGCTACATAAAGAAGTAGAAATATAGCTAAAAATAAGCGGAAGAAAAAGCTGAGCTATACACAAAGAAGATAATTTATGGAAACTCCATAAATTTAAAGATACTGAAGCATCAGTTATTAAAATATCTGAAAGAGGAGAAAAGACTGATTCATTAGGAAAAGGCTCAGCTATTATGACCACCAAAAAATAAAGAAATTCTGAGGATTTCACTATCCCATGCCTATTTTCTTATCTTTATAAAATCTTGAAAAAATATTTTATACATGTATTGAGAGGCTTTTGTTGGTCAGTCACTTCAGTTGTGTCTAACTCTTCGTGACCTTATCTGGGATTTTCTTTGCCATTTCCTTTTCTAACTCATTTTACAGATGGGAAAACTAAGACAAACAGGGTTGAGTAATTTATACAGATTTAAACAGCTAGTAAGTGTCTGAATATGTATTTGAATTAGGAAAAGGAGTCTTTCTGACTCCAGGACCATCTTTAATGAAAATATGAAAAGGAAACTGGCAGACTTTCATCAATAATGTTCTACAGTAAATATATCTTTATTCAATTGACTGGAAGGTGTGGAGAACACAAGATACCACTGTGTTTGTTGTGTGTTAACTCTAAGAAAAGCATTTGTTCAGTAGAGCAAAATGTTATCTCAAAGATTCTCCTAAAAAATTTTTTTTAAATAAGACTATCCTCCAAGTTGTCTCCTCTGTGTATGCAAAAATCATACAGGATTTATTGATAGAAAAAGATAGCTTTTTTGAATATCCTCATAGTAGCCATACCAAGTAAGAAATAAAACTGAGAAATATAAAACTCAGACTCCAAATAGGAGAAGAGTTCATAAAAATGGTGATGTTTGTATAGAACATTTTACAGATTGTTTCAAGAATTTTGCAAGGCCTCCAAAATGAGATCCATAATCACTCAGAAGCATTTGGTATAACAATCTTGGATCTTTTTACTAAGTAGCTAAAGAATACTATCACCCAGACTATTCTTTGTAGTTGGATCAACAGTTTATAACACTGGTCTTCCAGCACATATGTATTAGATATGTACTGCATATGGACAATGAACTAGTTCCAGAATTTAACAGGAAGATGGAAGTAGACTGAATTACATTTGGGAAATTGTGCAGTGTTTTCAACAATACCAAGCTTTTCCTTGAAACAGAACACCATCCTTTTAACATAATTATCATTACAAAAGCTAGAAGGTCTAGATATAGGACTAGAAATCATGGAATACTCAATTTTTGGTAATCAAAATTGTGGATCTCTTAATGGAAAGAAATACAGTGGCCATAAACAAAATACATTGTTTTGGCAACAATGATGCCATCAAAAATTTTTTACCAGAAAATGAGATAATTCAATAAATAAATTAATAAGCATTTATTAATCACCTGCTGTGTACCAGACACTCTGTTAAGCAATAGGAACTACAAGGTAGCTTTCCTACATCACTGACACTCACATACTTTAAAGGGATCTAGGAGAAGTTCTCTAACCTGTTGAGTGGAGGAATTATAGGTATACAAGAACAAGGGTTGCTAAAGAGAGGAACATATGAATGGACTTTATTCTATATCAGTGTAGAGAATATCCACATTACTGAGATTTTATATCCATGAGAGTAACAAGCATTTAAATATGAGGCATTTCATATTTTATTGAATTTAACTTTGCATTATTTTAATATATTCTCCATTAAAGTTTCGGAATCAAGGTAGCTTGATGGGAGTTTGACTGAAGCAATATAAAAAGTGAAAAACAACCAAGTTCTGGGTCAGCTGAGACTAATTTATAACAATTTATGTGGGACTCAGTTTGATTCCCTTTGAATCTGCTTTTGTCTTCCCTTTTATGCCTCAGTTTCTTCTGTACATTATCTATAAATGACAATGACATTATTTACATCCTAAGGATGTCACTGATATGAATTGGATAACATAAAATGGGTAATGACATCTTATTTGAAAAACAGGTGCATTATCATTTCATTTTTCCTTTTCAATCTTTTCAAATGGAAATGAAACCAAAACTGTTTAAAATAAAACCTGATGTGCTGGTGATTGCTAACTTGCATGAAGTGAAAGATTTTTGTGCACAGGGTCTATACAGTTTAGCCAAGATGTATATAAGCAAGAAATTCAGTATTAATTTATAATGCCTGCCATTGCTCTTCATCTTCTCTGTGTACTGCAGTCAAAAATTTGCAGATTGCTAAGGGTTTCTGTTCTAACCTAATGTACATTTGAAAGGACAATACCCTAGTGTTGATTACAGTTCTGAATAGAGGCTGAAATAAAACAGTGTCCATATGATGAGCTGACTCCAATATTAGGGGACATCTCAATGCTATTCCAAGATTTCATTATCACCCCAGGATCCTGGACAAAGATTAACCTTTTATCTTATTTTGTTCAGATTACTTTCCCAGCAGCATCAGATCAGCATCATTCACTTCTTCATTCAGCATTCAATAAAGATTAAGCACCTACGATGTGCATCACACTAGAAAAGATATAAAGATAAACAAAACCTTCACACCAGAGCTTACATACATCTGCCCACTAGCTAGTGGGGGTAGAGGTGGGGGGGGGCGGTGGTTCACTGGTGTGCCAGGGGAATAAGGAGTGGACATAAACCAGCAGGCACGAGAGTGGACAGCAGGTGGCGGTAGAGCGACTGCACCCTAAAAGACGCTACCTGTGGTGACCACCTCTTCGACTGTCCTCTTGCTGGGTCTGACTGACTCTGGTACACTTTATTGAATCTAGGGATTCTAAATAAAGTTTTCATTCATATGTTCATGAATGGTTCTATATAACCACAACTGAATCAGAGAAGAATCAAAATACTTGTCCCATCCAATATCCATGGGGCTTTCTTTACAGAAGAACAATAGAATGGGAGGGCTTTAAATAATTGGGCTATATTGGGTAGCCGGCATGTCAACTGGTAGATTGCCTCTCTTCATTTTCCCTTGTTACTGGGGGGGGGGGGGTGTGGAAGGAGAGGGGGAAGGGAAGCCCTGAAAGTCAGGACACCTGATTTTATTCCTGACTTTCTGTGTGATGTTGGGTAATTTTGCTTAACCTGCTAAAAATCTCACTTCCTCAAAAGGTGTTGAGAGGATTCACAGTAACTGGACTCCATTCCCTCTACCTACCCCCAAGCTCAGGAGAGTCCTATATTCCCTTTCATGTGTAATGAAAAGGACTTCCTTTAATACTTCCCCCCCCACCCTTTTTAAAAATCTCTTAATTTTTGATCTAGGCGTAGAATTGTACATTCTGTCAGCTGGCAAAATGCTATAATGCTTTTGCTTTTGGAAGAGGAAGAAAAATTACTTTTGTGCAGCATCATAGCTATGGTTGCGACTGATCCTATGACCTATCAGATGTAAACCACAGTATATGAAAAATGAACTAATCCCAGAATTTAGCAGGAAGAAAATAATAAGCTGGTATTAGCACTTATGTGGTATTATCTGTGGGATGCTAAAGGCCTAATTTCCCAAAAATATGTAAACTCCTCCCTGACTCAGTCTATCTCAGGCCAACAACCTAGCCTATTTCACAATTCCAACATTAAAATTATTCTTTTGAGTTATGGCATTATTTCCAGAGGGTTGCTATAATAATATAAATTATTATTAGGCAGTTTGACACAGTTGTTAGAGCCCTGGGTCTGGATGTAGGAAGAATATGTTCCAATGCAGTCATAAACACTTACTGTGTGAACCTGCAAAAATCATGTAACCTCTGTCTGCCTCAGTTTTCTCAAATGCAGAATTGGTTTTTTTTTCTAATTGTAAAATGGGGATAGCAAAAACAGCTACCTCTCAAGGTTGTTTTGAGGATCAAATGAGGTTTTTTTTGTTATTTACATTTTTTACTTTTTTTGTTTAATAGTAATTTGTTTTGTCTAATTATATGCAAAGAGTTTTTGTAAAATTTTTCTTCCCTCTTCCCAAGAGAGCAAGCAATCTGATATAGGCTATACATGTACAATACTTATGTTACACATGTTTACATATTAGTCATGTTGTAGAAGAAGAATCAAAACAAAAGGGAGAAGCCACAAAAAAGAAAAACTAAGAAACAAATTTTAAAAAGTGAAAATAGTATGTTTTGGTCTGCAATCAGACTATAGTTCTTTCTCTGGATATGGATGGCATTTTCCATCTCAAGTCCTTTAGAATAGTCTTTGATTATTATAATGCTGAGAAGAGCTAAGTCTATCAGAGTTGATCATCACACAATTTTCTCCTGGTTCTGTTCACTTCACTAAGTGTCAGTAAATTTAAGCATGGTATTGGCACATAGTAAGTATTACATAAATGCTAGTAGTTGTTATTTTTACTATCTAATTCAACCTCCTCATTTTATGGATTAAGAAACTGGGTCCTGGTGAGGTTAAGTGACTTGTCCAAGGTCACAAAGGCAGTTAAGTGACAGGAACGAAGTGACTCCTAGCCATAGGCATAATCTTGACAGAATAACCTAGAAAGGCTACATACCCTAGGAAAGGCATAACTAGCTTGTGACTCCACAGTAAAGGATTCTGAAAGGCTAAAAATGTTTATTGACTGAGTGATTGACTGTGGAGTAAGGGGTGAGTGATGTGAGGCTAAGAGTACCTGGTCACTGAAAGGAACAAATGAAATGAAAGAAAGAGTTCAGTAAGTAACAGAGACCCAGCTTTTCCATTTCATAATTTTATCATGTACAGCCTAAAATATTTGTCTTTAGAAAGATCACATATCATATCTCCTCTTAATCTGGTCATATGGCAGTGTCCTAGGGGCCAGTGAGGAAGCAAAAAGATCCTGAGTATATTCTCATATACCTTTTCTTTTCTGGAATGGAGATAATAGAAGTTCAATGCTATTATCTGGATTAAGCATTAGGAAAAGTCCCAAAATAGATACTAACTGTTTTCATTATGACATGCTTCAGAATAAGCCTCAGATTTATTTTGAGCTATTTATGATAATATTCATTCAGGTCAACCTGAATACTTCCTCATCTATACCAACCATAATGCTTCCTGAAGGTTAGGCTCAGGTATGCCTCCTCTGATTTGATTCAATTTAACAATCATTTAGGAAATTTCTACTATGTATAAAGTGCAACGGGTACAAAGCCAAAAATAAAACAGCCCCTGCCCTCTGTGAATCAAATCTTCCCAGATCCCACAAAAACTACCAGAGTTAGGAAGCCATTTTGTCCAACTCCAATCTGTAGAGGATTCCCTCAACAATCCCCTCTGACAAGATGTTATCCATCCTTTGTTTGGAGACCTCTAATGGGAGGGAACCCAAAGCCTCCTAAGACATTCTATTCTGTTTCTGTTGTTTCAATCATGTCTGACTTTTTGTGATCCTATTAGGAGTTTTTCTTGGGAAAGATACTTGAGTGGTTTGCCATTTCCTTCCCCAGCACATTTGATAGATGAGGAAACTAAGGCAGACAAGGTTAAATGACTTACCCAAGGTCACAAAACTAAGTGTCTGAGGTCACATTTGAACTCAGGAAGATATGTCTTTCTCTCTCCAGTTCCAGTGCTCTCTCCAGGCAGTTCATTCTACCTATGTTTGCATAGGGAGCTCTTCCTTAAATTAATCTTGCCTCATCATTGCAATTTCCACCCACTATCCCCCAGTCCTTCATCTAGGCCTGAACTAAACAAATCCAATCCTCACATGACTGTTCTTTGAATTTGTGACAATAATTGTCCTTATCCCTCTGGAGTCTTTTCTTTTTTGAGCTTAAACATCTCCAGTTTCTTCAACTGATCAATACAGAGATGCTCTTGAAGATAACCCCTTTTCTAAAATGCGGGGTGCAAAAACAAACACAAAACTCCAGATGGGGTCCAACCATGGCCAGGTAGAAAGATTCTTCTTGCCTCTTTTGTTCTTAAGGCTGCAGCTCTCAAGGAAGTCTAATATCACCACTACTTTTTGTTGCCACTATCATACTGTTGACTCATAATGAGCTTGTGACCCGCTAAAATCCACAGTTCTTTTTCAGATAAACTTCTAGCCCCATCTTGTACATACTTTATTTAACCCTTTAATAATATACCTTGTCTTTTATTTTTTCTCTAGACATGTCTAATCCCTTACTAAATGACAGACCTCTTTCAGGATAAAGACTTTTTTCAACCTTGGATTTTTGGGCTGTAGCATAAAATTTTTGCTTGTAGCAGATAGTTTTAAGTGCAGTCTTTTTCAGTCATGTCCAACTCTTCACGACCCTATTTGGGATTTTCTTGTCAGAGATACTAGAGTGGTTTGCCATTACCTTCTCTAAATCATTTTACAGATGAGGAAATTGAAGCAAATATGGTTAAATGACTTGTCCAGGGTTACATAGTTAGTATCTGAGGGCAGATTTGAATTCAGGTCTTTCTGACTCCAGATCTAATGTTCTTTTGTCTACACCTTAAGTGATCCAGATACTTAAATATTTACAAAAAATCAATTCTAATCCACAAGTGTTTAATAAGCATCTATGATGTGCTTAATACTATATGAAGACTTAATAATTACCTGTACATGCTCCAGAAAATTCAACCATGTAAACCAGCAGTGATAGTCCTTTGCATGCTCTGATTAAGGCTTTAATGAATGAATGAATGAATGAATGAATGAATGAATGAACCAATTTGGCATGTCCTATATAGCCTCAGAAAGATGAATAGTTAGAATAAGAATATTTCTCATCTGTCCCATTTAGGTTTCTTCTCCAGTCTTCAAAAATCTAGGCTCTCGGGCCTGTGTTTGTGGGTCACCCAAATATATCTTATGCTCCTGGTCTTCTGTTACTGTTGGATCCACAGTCCATCCCTTACTTCAAAGACACTGCAGACCAATGGGAAGGATATGGTAAGTGATTGGTTTTAAGTATTTTAAATAGTTTTACAACTGATTAGTTTGGAGACTTATGTGAACAATGGGATAATTGTTCTCTTAAGTGCCAGCTATGACTATGAAGCTAGATGGCTCTGTGGATGGACTACTAGATATGGAGTTAAGAAGACCCTAGCTGAAATCCTGACTCAGACACTTACTAACTGTGTGACCCTAGGCAAGTCACATTTCTCTATGCTTAGTTTCCTCATCTATAAAAATGCAGATAATAAGAACACCTACCTGCCAGGGTTATTTTAAGGATCAGATGAGCAGACACATGTAAACCTTTGCAAGCCTTAAATCAGAATATAAAAGCTAGTTATTACTATTATGCATATAAACTCAAAAAATTAGGAAAAAACAGCATAATAAGGGCATGAATTGTCACTCCTCCCCACTGGAGGCTTCACCTTAAGGCAATTTCCTGTGTGGCCTATTTGCAAAATATATAGACATAAGAGTCCTCAAAAGTTCCTCTCAAGGAATGTCTCAAGAATACTATTTAGTTAATATATTCTTTTGTAACTATTTTCTAACTAAAATTTAAGTAGGAAAAGTTAGTCTTCAGAAAGGCAAATAGAAAGGTTTGACATGATTCTATGGCATGTACACCAAATGTTAATTTGACCTTGGATTAAGGACCACATGGGTTAGAGTCTGAAACTCCTGAGCCACTCGAAATAAATTTAATCTCTCTGAATTTTAGAGTTCAGTGATCTCCTTGAGGGCCTTTATTTCCCCATCACTTAACTGTGTCTGGCACATTGTTGTCCTCCAGCAATTTAGTTGTGTTCGACTCTCTTGATCCCATGGAAAATATCAGGTCAAAATAATGCATGGGATTTTCTTTGGCAAAGATATTGGAGTCGTAATGGCAAACCAATTCCTTCTCCAATGGATTAAGGCAAAGATAGATTAAGTCATTTGTCCAGGGTCACACAGCTACTAAATATCTAAGTTCAAAACATTTGAATTCAGGTCTTCCTGACTCCAGGTCCAGAACTCTGAGTTACATAGCTATCAAGCAGATAGTAAGTGCTTAATAATTGATTGATGGCTGACTCAGTTTATTCATAGATTACTGACCTAGAAGTCCCCCCCACACACACACACACCCCAAGTCTCTCTTGGGCAAAATTGGGAAAATAGTGTCCCAAAAGTCTATAAGTATGCTAAGACTTTTGGAACACCTTGAACTTTTTGTACCACCTACCTCCTTAAAGCCTTCTGAATTATTATACATGTGTACAGTGGTTGGGCACTGGACCTGAAGTCTGAAAGAATGGGGTTCAAATCTGGCCTCAGATACTACTAGCTGTGGTACTCTGGGAAAATCAACCTATCTCTGCTTCAGTTTCTTCAACTATAAATGAAGTGTTAAAGAAATAGCACCAAAGAATTTATGCAAGCTTTGTGAATTATATAATGAAACATTCTACACCATGTCTTTCTCATTCACCAAATTCTCTGGGTTGTTGTGAGGATCAAATGAGATAATATTTGTGAAGTACTTTGCAAATAAATGCTAGTGATGATGATTTCTTTCTGGTAACAAAATGATCAACCAAGAATTTTAATGACTCTTAGTGTCAATTAATTTGACAAGTGCATTTACATATCTATGCTGTTCTGAGAATTAAATGAGATCATATTTGTAAATCACTTAGAAAGTTCCTGGCACATAGTAGGTATTTAATAAATGAGTCTTTCCTTCATTATTATAAGACAAGGTCAAATCCTGACATGAATTTTGCTCTTTGGGGTGCATTGTAAGAAGTTCACCATAGGTAAAGCTCAAATGATCCAAAATGTAAAAAATCTTCATATTTTTCCTTATAGAAAAATAAGCAAACTCTTAGGTTTTATTTTTTTCCCAGAACATTAGAAATGGAAGAAACCTCAGTGATTGTTTAATCCAACCCCTTTTATTTAATTGGGGTAGCTGCTGCAAGACCAATTTTCCAGAAAAACCACAAATATACAATAATGACATTCTGAAAGTTAGAATATTCATTAGAATACAAAACTCATATACACACAATTACCACTCTTTCCCAATCTAGGCAAAGAGCAATGTCAATGAAAAATATAGT